>NC_135576.1:93002264-93079764 GCF_965152235.1 Eretmochelys imbricata
TCTTGCTAGAAGGAGGTGTGGTAAGAATCCTATGTTGAATCAAGACTGTGTAGTTTTTTTAAGTCTTGGTCACTAGAAAGAGTTTTTCACTTTGAAATGGTTGCAAGCAAATCAGACTTGTACTTGAACTCATTCAAAACCTCTCTCTTTGATTAAATCAACTTGTTTTACTTTTTTTCCTAAATCAGTGGACTTGAAGTGATTATTCACTCCAGTTAAAGCAACAAGCTGCTGTGTGCTTTTGTCTCTTTAAAGGAGTCAAAGGCCTTATTTCTCCACTGAATGTTCCAGGAGCGGGCTGGACATTTCAGGGCTGATGGTTTTGGAGCAACCTAGGACTGGAGATGTGTTGGGGTCACTTGGCTAGAAGTAACCAAAGGTAGTGGAGACCAGAATGTGGCTGGGGTGTAACAAGCAAGCTGCTGGAATCCGAGTGCTGAGCCAAAGCTGTTTACCCCACAGACACTCCGTGCATATTGTATGCTGGCTGGGAGGAGCCAGAGAGGGAGCTACAGCAACAGATCATTTTAAGGCACTCTGGGTTACAGGGTAAGTGGTGACATAACCTCTCCCTGGTCTGGGTTGAACCCCAAAACATGACCAGGGAATTACTACTACTTATATCACAGGAGCACCTACAGCCCCCAACACATTGCCTGTGCCAACACATTGCAAGAGACTGTTCCTGCCCCAAGGAGCTTATTATCTAGATCAGTGGTTCTCAACCTTTTTACCATTGTGCTGCGTATGCAGCTCTCTGCGTTGTGTGAGCTGAATCCACAGAGAGAGAGAGAGAAAATATATATACACACACACTACCTGTATGGCCCTGAGGATGTCACATGAACTGCAGTTATGTGCTGACTGGGCCGCACGCAGCCTGCAGACAGCAAGTTGAAAACCACTGATCTAAATAGATGTAAGCGGGGGAATAGTCCTGCTATTGTGGGGAACTTTCCTGGCTTCTGCACTACCCCAGTGAAGTGGGCTAGCAAAAGGATCTGAGTCCTCACTCCCACTTCCTTTACCCAGTGGTCTCCCTGCCCTTGAGGACTCCCCTTCCGCTCTCCTGTCTGGCAGAGTCCTCGTAACCCCAACAAGGCTGGGCCCAGGATTCCTGGGGGGGCTCGACCCCCAACCCTGCTGTGGTCACCTAGGACAGGGGCTAGGGTTTCCCTACTCCGGGGTACTCTCTCTGCACTGGGCACTCCTCTGACCCACTGACCATTACATACAAGTTAAAGCAAATGCAAGTTATTTAATCAACAATTAATTTTAAAAAGAATAAGGAAAAATGGGAAAGGTTAAAGAAAACACATCAACCTGCTCTATGGCAGGGAACATCACAAACAGTGTCTCTGGAATGTCAGGGCAGTTCACAGTCTGTTCCTTGTAAGTCCCAGGCCTCCTTCTCAGGCCCTGGCTGTGCTGCAGGGATGCTGTGGGCTGGACACTTGCTCTGGTGGTGGCCACATGCTCTCAGGCTCTAAGTGGTAGGACCTTTCTTCCCAGTGTTGTCCCCGCCCTGTCAGGGTTACGATCCAAACCTGGCCTGCAGAGCCTCTTGGCTGAGGTGTCTTCCTGTGCTGGGCCCGCTACCCAGGGTCCCTCTCGCTCTCCCCAGCTGCTCACCGCGCCCAGCTCCGGACTGCTCCAGCCCCAGCTGCACCACTCTGTCTCTGCGCTGCTGCTCTGCTTCCAGCTCCCTGGGCTGCTTCTCTGGCCCCTCTGCCTCTGGTTGCCACAGCTCGGCTCCCAGGACAGGTCCGCGCTGCAGGCTGCCCCCGTGACTCTGCTCCCAGCACTGACCTGCCCTGTGGGCTGCCCCTCTGGCCCTGGCCGCCACCGCTCTCCTCCCAGGGCAAGCCTGCTCTCTCTGGGCTGTGCCTCTGGCTTTGGGGCTGCAGCTCTGCTCCCAGGACAGGGTCTGCTCTCTCTGGATCTGGCACAGCTCTGCTCCCCAGCTCACCTTGGGCGCCTGCTTTCTCCTTAGCTCGGCCCCACTCTGTCTGACCCAGGCAATTCCAGCTCACATGGAGGATGGGACCCCCCTGGCTTCCTGACTCCCTGATTAGCCTGCCCGCCTGGTCATTCAGGCTGACCTGGAGCATTGGCCTCTCCCCTGGAGGCTGTCAGTCTCAGGGTCCTGATTCCCCATAGACCCTTCCCCCTTTTTAGTACTGGGAGCTAGCAACTAAAACACCCCCACTGAATGTTAGTAAGGGGGCAACAGTCCCCTTACGTTGATAAGAGATACAGGGAGGTGAAGTGAGTTGCCCACGGTCACACAGCAGGTCAGTAGTAGAGCTAGGAACTGAGCTTTAGTTTCCTGAGGCCTCATTAAGTGCCCTGCCAACTGAACTGGGCTGTGACAGAACTCTCATGTGATTCTTGTCTTCCCAATCTCCTCCCACAGGTTTTCCACAGGAGAGGGTAATCTAGGCCCATGAGTGGGTTCTCACTTAGCTCAGTCTAGTTGCCCTGTAACTAATCTGTGTGAGAATCGGGAGGGAAGGAGGTCACAGTTTCAGTTTTTTTATCTCTGAAATTAATTTAAACAATAAGACACTCCTTGGCATGGAATGTATTTGGGCACTGTCATATCTCAGCTGCATTATGAACCCTGAGGCAGAGAAGTGTTTCTATGCTTCTGCTTCTTAGTAACAAATTAGTTCAGTGATTTGAGAGATTTGGGCAGTTTATAAGTGATCTTGAGCCTGTGCTACTTGGAGCACAATAAAATAAAATTGATGATTTTCTGCTGGACCGAGAGAGCACTATCTATTATGTCCAGCAGTTAATACTTAAAGTGACACTAATTTTCCTTAGCCAGGAGCTGCCCCAGTTGGCTTAAAGAATGTAATGTGGGTATAAAACACTTCAGCCTTCAAAAGGGCAACTCTTCCTTTTGGAAAATAAAAACTATTAATACTAATAGCATTTCAGTAAACAACTGAGAAATGATGAAACCCGTTTAAAAGAATCAATCAAAAGGTAACCTGACATAAGAATGAATCAGTTTACTGAACTAATTTCCCATGTTTCAAAACAAACAATATTTCCTGAAAACCAATGCTTGCTTTATATTAAAAGCATTCGTTGATTAAGCCTTGCAGGTAAGTAATATCGTCTTATATCCATTTTGTGAGTGGGTAAACATGAAATGAGTGACTTACTGAAAGTTACCCAGGAAGTCAAAGGTGGAGGTAGGAACAGAACCCAGGAGTCCTGATGCCTAGTCCTTGTTCTCATCATTTTTCTGTGCACCCTTTTAGGGGTATCAATAGTACATTATTTTCAGTTTTCTATTATTACTCATAACAATGCAATATAATAGATCTTTGGCACATAGCCAACTTCTTTCTTCTTTCATATCAGTCAGCCTTTGGCTTGTAAATACCAGGCATGTGCACATTACAGTGCTGCCATGATTATCCAATTTTACATGAAATCTACAGAGTATTTCACTTTTAACCATTGAAGAGCTGGCTATAAACAACTCTAGTTCATTTAATACCTCGAAAAGTCACTAAGTGAATTTAGTGATGAACGATAATCGATTATGTCTTGTTGGCTTATTTGTCACAGTTGAGTTGTGCTGATGTAAGCCCAGCTGTGCTTAATTAGCTCCTGCGATTTAGAAAACAATATTTAAAGATATACTCATAATGAAATGAGCCCTTTTTTGTTATGCAGCCTGCTGGGCTTTTTGTTATGAGCCCAGCCATGAGAATGTGATTTTTTTTTCGTTTGGGTGTTCCATTAATTGCAAAGAAATTTACTTTAAAATTAGATTTAAAAATAGTAGGTATATAACCAATTACTCCTGTTTTACTCACAATCGGCAACAGAGACATTACACTCTGTCACATCACATGATGTTAGTGCACCTAGTTAATATTTTTATTTGTATATAGAGTACAAAGCACAAAATTTTAATGATATATAAATGACAATGCCTATGCCTCAAGGAGCTTAAAGAAACAGAATCAGGTCTTGTCCCTTTCTAAAGCTGCTTTCCACTATTCTGACAGCACAATGCAACCTTAAAGTCATCTTAAATGGCTACCTGGGAATTCTAGCTGTATGCTCCACCCTCATAACCCTTGGTGGAGGGAGCATGACCATAGCAGGGGGCATGGCCAGCATTCTAAAACACCTGGGAATCCCTAACTGCCAGTGTACTGTGGTGTAAAGCCGCTTTGGCCCTCCGTCCCCTAACTATGTCAGGCACTGATGGAACTCTGTCTGGATCTTACCCAAGAAATACTTTGCATCATGTGTACACTTGTTTTATTGATCTATTTTAGAAGTGGTTTTTATGCTGGTGCAGAGTTCTCATAAGACAGCACTGTACTCTGAGTACAAACTGAAATCCATGCTACATCTTGCAAGAGGGAATGGGGTCTCCATATCTATTGGTGATTTTTTTTGTGTGTGTGATGGAGACCCCCTGAGAATGGTGCCAAGACCAGCTACTCATGTCATGTAACCCACTAAATATCTATCACCCAGCTCGTAAAAATTTTGAAAATTGTAACTATTAACGTAAATTGGATTTGAATCAGTCAATTGAAGGTGAAAGGCCCCATGTGTTACTGATCACCTGACTCATCTGTTATTGCTAAAGTAAACTTTGGCAAATCTTCCATTATTTCAAAAATAAAACCCCAAACCCACATTCTAACAAACATGCATATTCCTCTTGTCCCTGCCCTTCCACACTTTTTTCTGACTTTAAATAACCATTCGTCATTACCACAAATTGATTTTAAGATAGAGTTAGAAGGGGGGTTCCAAAGAGGATGGAGCCAGCTGTTCTCAATGGTGGCAGATGACAGAACAAGGAGCACTGGTCTCAAGTTGCAGTGGGGGAGGTCTAGGTTGGGTATTAGGAAACACTATTTCACTAGAAGGGTGGTGAAGCACTGGAATGGGTTACCTAGGGAGGTGGTGGAATCTCCATCCTTAGAGGTTTTTAAGGCCCAGATTGACAAAGCTCTGGCTGGGATGATTTAGTTGGTGTTGGTCCTGCTTTGAGTAGGGGGTTGGACAAGATGACCTCCTGAGGTCTCTTCCAATCCAAATCTTCTATTATTCTATACCACGCATTGATTTTAAGATCGGGTGAAAGGTGGTGATGGGCAATTATTGGAATATCTGCTATCTACAGTAAGTTAGTGACCCACCATGTTTAAATGATAATGACAGATATGAGGACTACTGGAGTCATAAATCAGAATCATAGAATATCAGGGTTGGAAGGGACCCTCAGGAGGTCATCTAGTCCAACCCCCTGCTCAAAGCAGGACCAATCTCCAACTAAATCATCCCAGCCAGGGCTTTGTCAAGCCTGACCTTAAAAATATCTAAGGAAGGAGATTCCACCACCTCCCTAGGTAACGCATTCCAGTGTTTCACCACCCTCCTAGTGAAAAAGTTTTTCCTAATATCCAACCTAAACCTCCCCCACTGCAACTTGAGACCATTACTCCTTGTTCTGTCATCAGCTACCACTGAGAACAGCCTAGATCTATCCTCTTTGGAACCCCCTTTCAGGTAGCTGAAAGCAGCTATCAAATCCCCCCTTATTCTTCTCTTCCGCAGACTAAACAATCCCAGTTCCCTCAGCCTCTCCTCATAAGTCATGTGTTCCAGTCCCCTAATCATTTTTGTTGCCCTCTGCTGGACTCCTTCCAATTTTTCCACATCCATCTTGTAGTGTGGGGCCCAAAACTGGACACGGTACTCCAGATGAGGCCTCACCAATGACGAATAGAGGGGAACAATCACGTCCCTCGATCTGCTGGCAATGCCCCTACGTATACATCCCAAAATGCCATAGGCCTTCTTGGCAACAAGGGCACACTGTTGACTCATATCCAGCTTCTCGTCCACTGTAACCCCTAGGTCCTTTTCTGCAGAACTGCTGCTGAGCCATTCGGTCCCTAGTCTGTAGCGGTGCATGGGATTCGTCCGTCCTAAGTGCAGGACTCTGCACTTGTCCTTGTTGAACCTCATCAGATTTCTTTTGGCCCAATCCTCTAATTTGTCTAGGGCCCTCTGTATCCTATCCCTACCCTCCAGTGTATCTACCTCTCCTCCCAGTTTAGTGTCATCTGCAAACTTGCTGAGGGTGCAATCCACACCATCCTCCAGATCATTTATGAAGATATTGAACAAAACCGGCCCAAGGACTGACCCTTGGGGCACTCCACTTGATACCGGCTGCCAACTAGACATGGAGCCATTGATCACTACCCGTTGAGCCCAACAATTTAGCCAACTTTCTATCCACCTTATAGTCCATTCGTCCAGCCCATACTTCTTTAACTTGCTGGCAAGAATACTGTGGGAGACCGTGTCAAAAGCTTTGCTAAAGTCAAGGAACAACACGTCCACCGTTTTCCCCTCATCCACAGAGCCAGTTATCTCGTCATAGAAGGCAATTAGATTAGTCAGGCATGACTTGCCCTTGGTGAATCCATGCTGACTGTCCCTGATCACTTTCCTTTCTTCTAAGTGCTTCAGAATTGATTCCTTGAGGACCTGCTCCATGATTTTTCCAGGGACTGAGGTGAGGCTGACTGGCCTGTAGTTCCCAGGATCCTCCTTCTTCCCTTTTTAAAAGATGGGCACTACATTAGCCTTTCTCCAGTTCTCCGGGACTTCCCCGGATCGCCATGAGTTTTCAAAGATAATGGCCGATGGCTCTGCAATCACATCCACCAACTCCTTTAGCACTCTCGGATGCAGCGCATCCGGCCCCATGGACTTGTGCTCATCCAGCTTTTCTAAATAGTCCCGAACCACTTCTTTCTCCACAGAGGGCTGGTCACCTCCTCCCCATGCTGTGCTGTCCAGTGCAGCAGTCTGGGAGCTGACCTTGTTTGTGAAGACAGAGGCAAAAAAAGCATTGAGCACATTAGCTTTTTCCACATCCTCTGTCACTAGGTTGCCTCCCTCATTCAGTAAGGGGCCCACACTTTCCTTGACTTTCTTCTTGTTGCTAACATACCTGAAGAAACCCTTCTTGTTACTCTTAACATCTCTTGCTAGCTGCAACTCCAGGTGTGATTTGGCCTTCCTAATTTCACTCCTGCATCCCCGAGCAATATTTTTATACTCTTCCCTGGTCATTTGTCCAATCTTCCACTTCTTGTAAGCTTCTTTTTTGTGTTCAAGATCAGCAAGGATTTCACTGTTAAGCCAAGTTGGTCGCCTGCCATATTTACTATTCTTTCTACACATCGTGGTGGTTTGTCCCTGTAACCTCAATAAGGATTCTTTAAAATACAGCCAGCTCTCCTGGACTCCTTTCCCCCTCATGTTATTCTCCCAGGGGATCCTGCCCATCAGTTCCCTGAGGGAGTCAAAGTCTGCTTTTCTGAAGTCCAGGGTCTGTATTCTGCTGCTCTCCTTTCTTCCTGAACTCAACCATCTCATGGTCACTGCCTCCCAGGTTCCCATTCACTTTAGCTTCCCCTACTAATTCTTCCTGGTTTGTGAACAGCAGGTCAAGAAGAGCTCTGCCCCTAGTTGGTTCCTCCAGCACTTGCACCAGAAAATTGTCCCCTACCCTTTCCAAAAACTTCCAAAAAAGTTCAGCTAGCTTTGTGGGTGCTACTCAGTGTTTGGTGGTTTTCAAGTCACAGGTGCACTCCTAGCATGTCTAGTGACTGCAGTTAGGGGAAAAGAGAGTGGTGCTTGCAAGGGAAATCTGGAGTGCATGGTATGGTAATACTAGTAGTTTATGCTGTACCATATATACTATACTTAATGCTGACAGCAATGAGATCGACAAGCACTGATCCTGAGTAAATCAGCCAGTGGTAACACCCACACTGACTCTAATGGGATGGAGATTTGGCTCACAGTCTTAGATATCCAAGTAGCATTGTTTTCTGACGTTTCTGGGTATATTTGCATTCTGTGCTGCTTTCATCCTAAATTTGAGACCTACAGAAATAGAGTATAAATCTCCTCCCCCCTCCACCGCAAAACACACTCTGAATGATTAAACTGATCTTGCAATGTGCAAATGTGTGCATATTATCAATATGAGGTTTAATTTTTACATTTGATAGAATCTGCGCTCTGACTTGTGACTGCTAATGTGACCTGACCATATCACCGAGAGTCCTCTTTATAATGAATTGAACCTTGATTTCAGTTAGGTATTTTATGTATTCATGTTATGATAACCTGCTGAGCTAGCAGGTTATATAAGTGCAGAGTGCAGCTCTCCAAGAATCATTACAAGGCAAATATTTTTTTCCTCTATAGGAACAGATAGGGGAGATTTTCTATGTGAAAGTGATTTCTCATACATTCCAGTTGAAATCAGGAAACTTTTAACCTAAGATTAAGAATCTGACTGATAATGATGACTATTATTTTAGCTTCCTTTTTGAATCAGGGTCAAGCCATTCAGGGTCAAATGCATAAAGGTTAGTAGCAATTGGACATCTAATATAATGAATGCCAGTGAAAATGAGGTCAGATCCAAGGCTAAAATAGGGAAAGAACAAGCTAAAAATTACTTAGACAAGTTAGATGTCTGCAAGTCACCAGGGCATGATGAAATACATCCTAGAATACTCAAGGAGCTGAACCATTAGCGATATCTGAGACCACTGGTGATTTATCTTCAAAAAGTCATGGAAGATGGGAGATTCCAGAGGACTGTGCCCATCTATAAAAAGGGAAATAAGGACAACCCAGGGAATTTACAGACCAGTCAGCTTCACTTCAGCAACTGGAAAGTTAAAAGAGCAAATAATTAAGCAATCAATTTGCAAACACCTAGAAGATAATAAGGTGATAAGTAACAGCCAGCATGGATTTGTCAAGAACAAATTATGTCAAAACAACCTAATAGCTTTCTTTGACAGGGTAACAAGCCTTGTGGATGGGGGGAAGTGGTAGATATGGTATATCTTGAGTTTAGTAAGGCTTTTATACTGGCTCACATGACCGTTTCATAAACAAATTAGGGAAATACAACCTAGATGGAGCTACTATAAGATGAATGCATAACTGGTTGGAAAACCATTCTCCAAGAGTAATCATCAGTGGTTCATAGTCAAGTTGAAAGGGCATATCAAGTGGATTCCCACATGAATCAGTTCTGGGTCTGGTTCTGTTCATTATCTTCATCAATGAGTTAGATAATGGGAGAGAGAGAGTAAACTTATAAAGTTTGCAAATGATACCAAGCTGGGAGGGATTGCAAGGGCTTTGGAGGATAGCATTAAAATTCAAAATTATCTGGAGAAAGGATCTGAAGTAAACAGGATGAAATTCAAAAAGGACAAAGTATCCTACTTAGGAAGGAACAGTCAGTTGCACGCCAACAAAATGGGAAATGACTGCCTAGGAAGGAGAACTGGAGAAAGGGATCTGGGGGTCATAGTGGAGCACAAGCTAAATATGAGTCAACAGCGTAACATTGTTGCTTAAAAAAAGTGAATATCATTCTGGGATATACTATCAGGATTGTTGTAAGCAAGACACAAGAAGTAATTCTTCTGCTCTACTCCACGCTGATTAGGCTTCAACTGGAGGATTGTAGTCCGTTCTGGGAGCCACATTTCAGGAAAGATGTGGACAAATTGGAGAAAGTCCAGAGAAGAGCAACAAAAATGATTAAAGGTCTAGAAAACATGACCTATGAGGGAAGATTGAAGAAATTGGGTTTGTTTAAGTCTGGAGAAGAGAAGACTGAGAAGGGACATCAGTTTTCAAGTACATAAAAGGTTACTACAAGGAGGGAGGAAAAAATGTTCTCCTTAACTTCTGAGAATAGGACAAGAAGTAATGGGCTTAAAGTGCAGCAAGGGCGGTTTAGGTTGGACATTAGGAAGAACTTCCTGTCAGGGTTGTCATCATCCTAGCATATGCGCCACATGTCTCAGGTGGCCTGTGACCAGGATTCATCACCGAATTTGGTCCACTGGTTGGATTATTAGCTTGCCTGGGCTGGGTACTGATGGGGAGTGCAATGTGAATGCTAATCCATGCCCCCTTGTCGGGGAATTGGAATACATTGCCCAAGGAGGTTGTGGAATCTCCATCATTGGAGATTTTTAGGAGCAGATTAGACAAACACCTGTCAGGGATGGTGTAGATAATATTTAGTCCTGCCATGAGTGCAGGGGACTGGACTAGATGCCCTCTCAAGCTCTCTTCCAGTTCTACAATTCTATAATTTCTAGTATATTTTTCTTGGCATCCAGATGTCCAACAAATATGGTCAGTGTATGTCACACAGCTCCCCTTTCTTCAATGAAAATCTTTTAAAATTATGCAGTAGGTTCCCCAAGCCCCTTCTTTTTGTGACTTCAAATAAAACCAAAAATCTTGCACTCTTGAACTACCTCTAGGGTCAAATGCATAATGTAACAGCTTACCTCCTGTTTGATTTCCAGCCCTAGACCCTCTGGGGATATATCTTTATTGTTACGGCATTGCCTTGTAGCACTACAGGCTAACAGATCAATTCAGCCTTCAAAGCATCCTATCACTTGTCGATATGAAATTCTAGCAATTACTGAAGTAGGATGGTTGCAAAGCAGCTGAAAAACATTCCCTATTGATTGGCTCATTGCTCCAGAGTATGATGAACTTGTTTAAGAAAAATTGATCTGACACATTGATTTTTTTTTTATCAAGGAACCTTATGAATGCAATTTAAGTCACAATATGTTTTGCCCTGCAGATTTTTTTCCCCATGAGAATTTAGTGTAACAAAAGGGAAAAACAGAAGTATGGAGAATTATTCTGAAAACTTTTCTCAAGTTTTTGGGTTACTTTGGAATTTCCCCCCATCCCACCCTCTCCTTTTAATTGTTTTTGCTCCAGTAATGCACAGTGCACAGGAAATGGTTAGTTTCATAATCCACACTGCCCCCAAATACATATTACAATGCTGCCTCCTTCACTGACTGATAAGCTGCAGCCTCCATACTATTGCTGCTGTTATAAATTATTTGTATTGCAGTAGAGCCTTAGGAGGCCATATATGGATCAGTACGTCATTGTGCTAGAAGATGCACAAGGTATTGTTCATACTCAGATTATGGTTCAAGGAGTAAACAATTCAGATAGATATTGCAGCGTATGCAGTTTTATTACATTGATGAAATCTGGCACTGCAGGGGTGGCTAGGTGTGTTTGCACATATTTTGTTTGGACTACAAAACTAGGTGTGAAATAAACATGGGACAGAATTGAGATACTGCCCCTATCCAACAAAACACTTGCAAGAAGGATGCATATTGCTCTTTTGATGCCACAAACCTATTCCCAAAAGTTGTGTGTTCAGGGAATGGCATAGCTAGGTGTGGCATCAAAACAGAATGGCAATACTGCCATGCTGTGTGGAAGGATGTGGTATTGCGAATGCCCCCATCCATGGAGTCTTCTAACCACCCACATTTATAAGCACCTGAAGTTTGAGTCTGACGCATTTGTGTCCTAAATCTCTTCATTTGGGATCTATTCACATCTTGATATATAAGCATAATTCTCCCCTTGATGTGTATTAATGGAACTTATGTGCCCCTACAGGGCTGGCCCACAACATTTTGGCACCTGAGGTGGGGAGCTCAAATGATGCCCCCATGCCCCCTTGCTTTGGCCAAAACTTTGAAAGGTCTCAATTCTGCCTTCTTCCTGTTCTACTCCTCTCATGGTACTGCTCTGCTACCTACCCCAATAAAGGAGAACTGACAACTTAAAATGCCTTGTTCAAAAATTTTAAGTAACACTTAACTTTCAAATGTTTGAATGGCAAATGTAACTTTTCTTGTCTGCATAGTAAACACTGGCATTTTTATCTGTTTGAATAATCAAAGTGGTGCTTTCCATGCCTTCTTGGTTGCAAAGACTTGAACTGCTTCCTGCTGAAGGTCCACAGTCTGAGCCAGCTCATGCTCTATTGAGATGGTTGCAAGGCCGACCAGCCTCTCCTGTGTCATTGTGGAGCGTAGATGTGTTTTTATTAACGTGAGCTTGGAGAAGCTGCATTCTCCACTGGCAACTGTTACAGGAAATGTTAGAAGTATGCGCAGAGCAACAAAATCATTTGGAAAGAGGGTGGTCATATTATTTGGGCACATATATTCCAGAACAGCCTTTGGAGTTGATCCTGCTGAAATGCATCTTGAAAGGGCTTTCAGTTCATCACCTAAATCACTCGCATCAATATCACGCATGTCATCATGTGTCGACGCTGTCTCTAGTGCCCTGCATTGCTGGTGTAGGTCTTCTTCAGGTATAGTGAGGAGTTTTGAAATATCATACAACATCCCAAATATGCTGCTGTGTTCCTTGAGCTGCATGAACTGTTCAACTGACTGTATTGCACAGTCTAGCACCTGGTTAAAGGATTCAACTTTGAATTGTTGTTTGGGGTCTCTTATGGGATTATCCCGTGCCTCATAATCAAAATGTCATATTTTTCGGTGACTCTTGTATTCTTGAATGGGTGGAATATAGCTTCAGTGTGAAGTTTCTCTGCTAACTTCTGTGCACTCTTCAGAACGTTTTGCAATCCCTCATCTGACCGGTAAGACTGTAGGTACGACTTTTCTTTGTCCAGTTGTTCCATTGCTCCAGATGTTTGAAGGTCAACACCTTGGAGTCTCTTGCTTACAACATTTATTTCAAACAGTATGTCATGCCAGAACATTAAGCCACACAGAAATTTGAAGTTATGTATGTTTCTGGTTATTCCATTTCCCTCTGCCACTGTTCTCCCATGAACAGTTCCTATCATAGCATCATCTATCTTCCAATATGGTGTTTGATAGGCTTTATCGCCTCCACTCGACTTTCCCATCATGTGGCACGCAGTGGTTTCAGTGTCAGAGAGGATGTTCCCAGATGTTGCTTCAAAATTTGCTATCAATGAGTTGATGCAGAGAAAAATACATACATGCTTTGAATTACATTAAAAAATTCAGCAGCCTCATTAGAAGCTGATGCTGCATCACTGATCAACAAGTTCAGTGAAAGAGAACTGCATGGGACAAAAAAAGCTTGAGGGTTCAACTCTTGGATCTGTGTCTGTTCTTTCCTCTCATGTTGGCACCATTATCATAGCCCTGACCTCTCATGTCAGCTATCACAGTTCTTGTATCTTCCAACTTTTTAAGAAGCACATTTGTCATACCAGCTCCTGTAGTATCGCCAATGCCAATAAATTCTAGAAGATGCTCTCTGACAGTCATCATTGCAGGGACATTTTCACTACGTTCTGTTGTTGTTGTTACAAAATGCACCATTAAAGTCATTTGTTCCATATGGCTGATGTCAGGTGTGCAGTCCAGAATAACAGAGTAATATCTTGCTGACTTCAGATCTGCCACAATCTTCTGACTTTTGTTGCTAGTAACTGTATGATCTCATTTTGAGTTGTTTTTCCAAGGTAGTGGTGTGTATACATTTCTTGAGTGGTGACTCTCTTCTTAGATGCTCCTGGAGTACAGCATCAAACTGAGCCATCAGCTCCACAATTTTAAGGAAGTTTCCATTGTTTGGTGCATACAGCTGATCTGAAGTGCCACGCAGTGCTAGGTTTTGGGGAGCAAGCATTCTCACAATGGCAGCGAGCCTTTTCAGAACATTTTGCCAGTAAAGAGACTCTGATGCAATCTTCTCTTGATGCTGATCCTCTATGGTGGCCTTTAACTTTAGTCTCATCTCAAGCTTTTTCCACCTATGGAATGCTCTCTGGTGATTTGCTACCTTCTCATGGCATACCAGATTTATAGCCAGATTTTTCCAGTCCTTTGTTCCTGTCGAAACCAATGTGGCTGGAACATTAGACTGGAAGAATTTGCAACAAAAACAGCATGCAGCATTCTGGGCTTTTGAGTACATAAGCCATGGCCTCTCCACTTTGTTACCATTGGGGATTTCACACCAGTAATGTGTTGGATGAAAACTTCTATTGTCATTGTCTTTGGGGAACATGAAGTTTTTCACTTGCTGTGGCACATGCAGTACAAGGAAGTCCCTCAGGCTACTGCTCAAGTGGGTCCACAGTCCTGGATCATCTAGACTTAAGGAACTAAACTCAGCAGCAGCTGTTTCTTGTACCTCCACCACACTCCTCAGGAATGTGCATGGTTACATCCATTTGGGATGGAGATATGGATGCTGCAGTAGCTGTCAGGTCACCTGCACTCTGACTAACTGGAAGATCAGGCATCTCCTCACCACTCACATCCTCACTGCGGCTGGAAGCTCATTGTGAACATTTGTGTCTATGTATCTCAGTAGAGCTCCTTCCTGCTGAGATAGAAAAATTTCCTTTGCTTTCTTTCTTTCTTTCTTCTGAATGCTTCCCCAGAGGGGCATTTTCCTCTTTCACTCATGACTGCTGTGCCAGCTATAGTGGCTCTCAACACCCAATTGAAGGGGACAAATAAACAGGCTGGTAGCAGGGCCTGAGTGAGGGAAGATATCAGCGTCTTAAGGGCCTAACTGGCTCCTACTACTTCAGTGGACTGCCTGCCCTCCTCAAGAGGGTTCAGGGAAGCAGCAGGAAACAGGAAGCTCCCTGAGAAGCTGGTGTCAATCAGTCCAGGAGCCTGGAAGTGCTAGAGAGGTACATAAGAGGCTTCTCCTCCTCTCTCTCCCTGCAGCGCTTGCTGCTTTCTGTTATTCCCTCTCCTTTTCGCCTGCCAGCCTGTTATGTCTCTTGTGCCCTCCTTCTTCCAGCACAGCACTCCACCATCTCTGTGCATCTAGAGCAGAGAGAATACATATGCACCAGCAGCAGACACAATATTCTACACTCTGGGCCTAGTGGTGCCCCCTCCCAGTCTGGCACTTGAGGCAGCTGCCTCAGTTCGCCTCATAGTAAGGCCACCCCTATGCCCCTATATGGCTCTCCAGTGATTACAAGTAAAACTGCTTTCTAAGTGTCAGTGTTTCTGCTTTAATTGAGTACCCATAAAAGTACTGAAGCTGTGAAGACAATGGACCAGAACACACACGCAACTTGTTGTCGGTTTTGTTACTAAACCAGAGCCCTCCTTCTTAAAGTACTTCCCAGATAGCACGTGGGCTCTTTTCAATGCAAGGCTCTGCTTTCAGCAAAATTGTTAATTATAGATCATAATAAGCTGTTAGGAGTGAAACACACACATAATTTGAAAGTGAAATGAGGCAGAGTACATAGATAAAGCAATTGTTTGTTTAAGAGGTGATTAGCAGCAGCAAAACAAGCAAACTGATACTTGAACCTGAAAGAAATTACACCCATTTGGAATCGTTAAACTATTTGCTTATTTGTGCATTGCAAAGGTAAATGCATAATAGTGTCAGGTTTTTTTCTCACTGTGTGCTGAGTAGTTCAGCTGATATGTGCCATGTTTCAACTAACATGGTATTAAAAGAATAGCCTGTCACAGGGAGGAAAAGGGGAAGTGCCTCAGTTTCACAGAGGAAACCAAGTGAGATTTAAATTGTTCTGTACTAGGATAAATTATAAGTCTTTAAAGCCACTGTAATCACGGAATGAACAAAACAGTCTGCCTTGGCTAATTATGCCTTTTGGTCTCTGTCACTTTCAAGTTTATTCCCTTAAATGTTACACAGTATGCTTGTTTTCTATGTGAAGGAGTGTTAATCTAAGTGCAAAACACTGATTTCCTGCAAGGGTACGTGAGCCAAGAAATATTCTGAGTTCAGATCAAGCTCTATACCATCAAGTTTATCTAAACCACTTACCCAGTTAAGTGTCGATTTAAATGTGAATGTAATCTGACTTTCATAGGACGGTTGCATTTGAAATGGAATATGGCATTCAGATACCACCATGATGACAGCCCTACAAATACACAGAATAGACAGATAATTAGAACATATTTATTGAAACTATAAATTACAGCTCTCTGACAATAACGGTTTTAGATTTTACATAATTAATTTTCTTTTTATCTCCATTCACAACCCTTAAGATTTCTCTCTTTCATGGAAAAGTGAAGAGTAATTCATATTTTTGCTTTAATCACACATGGTCATGAAAGGCTACTTTTGTGCAAAATTATGTTCCTGTAAAAATTTCGAAACAAAGCAGAAGTAACGAAGCCTATTGAGGACTGCATCCAAGTCCCCAGTCCTCCATCTTCAACAAGGGCTGTGATTATATTTTCTGCCAACAGATCTTAGTTCCTTTCTAGCAACTATTATCTTCTTTGTGGGTGTGGCCTACTTCCTCCTCTCAGGAATTTTTGGAAGCATATATCATCTGGGAGCTCCCGCAGACAAGCCTGTGAAAACAAGTCAGTGGTTTCTGCCAACCCCCTTAAAAAAATCTCACAAATCTTAGTGAGTAAACTGTCGAACCTCCGTAACTCTGAAATGTTCGTAACTGAATAAAACATTATAGTTGTTCTTTCAAAAGTTTTACAACTCAACATTAACTGAACACAGCTTGAAAAATTTGCTATGCTGCTTTTAATCATCTTAATTTAAATGAAACAAGCACAGAAACAGTTTCCTTACCTTGTCAAATCTTGTTTTACACTTGCCCTTTTTTAGTGGTTTACGTTTAACACCATACTGAATTTGATTTTTTTTTTTTTTTTTTTTGCTTCTGACTGATTGCTACTTTCTGTTCCAAATGAGGTGTGTGGTTGACTGGTCAGTTCGTAACTCTGGTGTTCCTAACTCTGAGCTTCTACTGTACCGTTGTGTCAACCACATTACTGATGTGAACCATTACACAAAAATAAAGCCAGTGCTTGCCTGAAAATTTTAGTCTAAGGCTGTTCATGGAAATAAGAATTTGTAAATGAATATTAGAGAATGTTTATACCAGACCTGATTCAGAGTTACATGAGTCCAGTCTGGTCTTGACTACACTAGCAAGGTGTTTAATCCTAACTCTTCAATGTGGTAACAATGGTGAAAGCTGTAGGATAGACCACATTCAGGCATTTTAGCACTATGTGGTCTAAACTTACTAAGTGAAACTTGTCTTATTCAAGGGACTTCCGAAAAAAAGTTGCTTAACAGAAGTGATACTCTAATAAAGTTGGAAATAATTAGATGCATTATGTGGGTGGATGCTTTTGGGTCTATCTCTCTCTCTCTTATAATAGAAGTCTGAGTAACTAGGGCTGCTTTTTCTAGATGTTTCACTGTGTGTATTGTGCTGGAGATTAAGCAGCTCTCAGGGAATATGCCTTTGATGTATGGGGAGTCACAAATCTCACTGAAGCTGGTAGGTGTGATAGCGACCTTCCATTCAGGCTAAATGAGGGAGCAGTTAAGTGTCCCTTTATTTGTGACAGCTGAAACAATAGAAGCAATCACCCAAATCACAAACAATATGGCAAGACTGGAGTAAGAGCTAAGCCATGCTCTTACTCTAAGCAGCCAGCAGGAAAGCACGCAGAGAGCAGCAGGCAACAAGAGAAGCGCTAGAGAGAAAACAGAGAGAGAGAGAGATCTCAGGGCAGAGTGCTGGCTAGAAAGAGGCTTGGAATTGTGATCCAGGAAACTACCTCCTGTGTGATTCCCACTATATTCAGGAAAACAGGACTTTGTGTATATTCTTTGTATCCATCCATCCATCTTTGTGTTGTATCTGAGTATCTCTTTCCATCCAAACAAAGTCAAAGTAATGCAAAATATCCCCAACAATCATTATTACCTGTCTTAAAGTGGTGTTAATAGAAAAATATTAGGGTTTACAAAGTGCTTTGAGATCTCCAGGTGGAAGGCGTTATAGAAGCATACAGTATTATGTTGTGTGTTATGATGGTTATTTATTATTCCCTTCAATAAGGTCCTTCTGGCCACTTCTTCGTTTTCCTTTTCTCGACATGAATCCAAACTTGAGAAAAGATTAAGTTCCAAAAATTTCACATAACTCTTCTTTGTTTTAATTTCCAAGTACCTTTGCATTTCTTGGCTGTGGTGGGGAGGCGAAGCAAAGGAAGTGTTGTTTAATACAATGAGAGAGACTATTCTCTCAACATTAGCCTGATTAAAAGCTGTAAGTATTAGAAATCTCATGAGCAAACCTATTCTTGGAAGATTTCATCTGAATTTTTCAGACCCAAGAGATCTGGATAATTCAGATCAAATACTCATTCAAATTTTATCTATTATTTCTCTGAACCAAACGTCCAGACCATGTGAGGTTCACCCATCATTAGTAGAGATTATGGAAATGCTTTCAATTACTTTCCGTAACTTAAAATAGAGCACATACCAGTTGATATTGCAAGCGATTACATTCTTTTAAAACACTGTTTAGCTTACTGATATTTGTTTATCTGCTCCGGTCTTCTTGCCTCTTCTTTTCAGTCCTTTAATTAATAGGCTCCTCAGTATTAAAGCTTCAGGGACATCTAATGTCCATTTGAGACAGCAAAAATCAATGTAACAGTCCCACAGAAGCATCCTATGGTTTTGACCATTTATCTGCTGACCTTGTGTACCTGATTAAAACAATGCAAGGCTGCCTGAATTCCCTCCCTCAGTGGGTTGTGTGTCTCCGCCAGAATAGTTGCACTGAGATACGATAACTTGTCTTCATTAGGGCTCTGACTCAAAACCCAATTAATGGCATCAAGAAATGAAACACGGTCCTTGAATGCAGCTGCCTTTTGAAAGCAGAGTCCCAACATGTGCTGAGTGCTATAATAAATGATGCACTGGAGAAGACATACTAGATACACTCCACTTACACATGAAGGCTTCAGGGGAAAGAAAAACTGTTGGCTTTGTAAGACTGTTTTCATTTCTGAGGAGGAAATTTTGGTATTTAAAAAAGGAAGAGGACTAGGCCTGTGACTATAGCTGGGCATATATTATGCAAACTTCCCCTAAAACTTCTGTCAATTTATCTTAATCCTCTGCAATAATCCTTTTTTCCCCCCCTTGTTTACAGTCCTGACCCAACCCAACATTTGACCACGAAGCCAAGATGGGCCAAACTCTGTGACTAACACATATCAACCAGGAATTAGACTATGATAAAATGAGATGGTTGGGTTAATTATTTGTGTGATTTGTCACAGAATGTGAACCCAATTTCTCTCAGAAAAGGGTAACTGAAAAACCCACTGTGCTTGTTTAAACAAATTTGTCTTTGGCTAAAATTAAACCTTTTCAAGGCCTTTAAATAGGACTTAAGTGGGACATAGGACTGTTGCTGGCCTTTTGCATAAGCATGAATTTCACCCATTTTATGGGAAATCCCCTATGTGGTATGCAGATGATTATTGATAAAGGAGCTATATGAATTGCTCCAAGAAAGCATTCTGTATAACAATGGCAAGGGAGTCTGTTAGCCAAGAGAGCAAACTTTTTGATCGAGAACACGGGTTCCCAAACTTGGTTCGCACCTTGTTCAGGGTAAGCCCCTGGTGGGCTGCGAGACACTTTGTTTACCTGAGCGTCTGTACCAGAGAAACGTTAAATTGTTCAAACTGTTATAGTTGGCTAATAGTGGAGATACACTTTTCAGTTGGGGGGAAATTCCATAAATATTCAGAGGTTTAAGTTTTATAGCACATTTATTTCCTTCTTTCCAATTGCAAAATGTTTCATAGATAAAATGTAAATTTTAGGGCTGTCAAGCAATTAAAAAAATTAATTGCGTGATTAATCACACTGTTAAAGAATAATAGAATATCATTTATTTAAATATTTTTCAATGTTTCCTATATTTTAAAATATATTGATTTCAATTACCACACAGAATGCAAAATGTACAGCGCTCACTTCATATTATTATTTTTATTACAAATATTTGCACTGTAAAAAACAAAAGAAATAGTATTTTTCAATTCACCGAATACAAGTACTGTAGCGCAGTCTCTGTATCATGAAAGTTGAACTTACAAATTGAGAATTGTTAGAAAAAAACAAAACTGCACTCAAAAATAAAACGTTGTAAAATTGTAGAGCCTACAAGTCCACTCAGTTCTTGTTCAGCCAATCACTCAGACAAACAAGTGTGTTTACATTTGCAGGAGATAATGCTGTCCCCTTCTTGTTTACAATGTCATCTGAAAGTGACAACAGGTGTCTGCATGGTACTGTTGTAGCCGGAGTCGCAAGATATTTATGTGCCAGATGTGGTAAAGATTCATATGTCCCTTCATGCTTCAACCACCATTCCAGGGGACATGCGTCCATGCCGATGACTGGTTCTGCTCGATAATGATCCAAAGCAGTGTGGACCGACGCATGATCATTTTCATTATCTGAGTTAGATGCTACCAGCAGAAGGTTTATTTTCTTTTTTGGTGGTTCAGTTCTGTAGTTTCCGTATCGGAGTGTTTCTCTTTTAAGACTTCTGAAACCATGCTCCACACCTTGTCCCTCTCAGATTTTGGAAGGCACTTCAGATTCTTAAACCTTGGGTCAAGTGCTGTAGCTATCTTTAGAAATCTCACATTGGTACCTTCTTAGCATTTTGTCAAACACTGAAAGTGTTCTTGAAACGAACAACATGTTCTGGGTCATCATCCAAAATTGCTATAACAGAAAATATATGGCAGAACGCAGCTAAAACAGAGCAGGAGACAAAAAATTCCCCCCCCAAGGAGTTCAGTCACACATTTAATTAACACTTTTGTTTTTAACGAGCATCATCAACATGGAATCATGTCCTTTGGAATGGTGGCCGAAGCATGAAGGGGTATGCGAATGTTTAGCATATCTGGCACGTAAATACCTTGCAATGCCAGCTACAAAAGTGCCATGCAAATGCCTGTTCTCACTTTCAGGTGACATTGTAAATAAGAAGTGGGCAGCATTATGTTCCGTAAATGTAAACAAATATGTTTGTCTTAGCAATTGGCTGAACAAGAAATACGACTGAGTGGACTTGTAGGCTCTAATGTTTTGCATTGTTTTGTTTTTTGACTGCCGTTACGTTAAAAAAAATCTGCATTTGTAGATTTCACAATAAAGAGATTGCACTGCAGTACTTGTAGGAGGTGAATTGAAAAATACTATTTATCTTTTGTACAGTGCATTATTGTAATAAAAAAATATAAAGTGAGCCCTGCACACTTTGTAGTCTGTGTTGTAATTGAAATCAATATATTTGAAAATGTAGAAAAACATCCAAAATATTTAATACATTTCAATTGGTATTCTGTTGTTTAACAGTGCGATTAACTGCAATTAATTTCTTTGAGTTAACTGCGATTAATCGAGAGCCCTAGTAAATTTCATACTCAAATGTAAAATTGTGGGGTCCTCAGGCTACATTTTGTCAAACCTTTTCACCCTTATCTAGGAGATGTTACAGTACTTTGTAATATTTCTCCTTTCATCTACTGTATACCCGTATGACCTTGAAGGTGCACAATAGTCATTGGATATTAGCACAGGCCTAACTGGAATTGTGTCAGGAGGTAAATATGTCCTCCAACTGTATCAAAATAGATTGATTGGGATTTTCAAAAGAGAATAAGGCAATTAGGAGCCTAAATTCCATAGAAATGCAATGAAGTTGGGTGCCTAATTCCCTTGAAAATCCCAGTCTAAGTATAATTATATTTTAAAAGGTGGGGAAGGAGGGAGGGTGGGTAAAACAACCCAAAAGCACACATAGCACAGTCCAGGTTCAAGAAACCATCATTTGATGCAAATAATTTTGCTACCTTGTCTGCAATTGCTCTGTGGCTCATTTATTTATTTTTAATTCTCCCTGGTGGTGAATATTTTTTTTTAATTGTACATAGTTTGGAGTTACTTGCTGCTTCAGGGGTAATTGCTGCAAAATGAGAGGGCTTGAAATCTGAGAAAACGTGAAGTTGATCCGAGTCTAAGTCGAGTCTGAGTTCTAACTCAAAGGAATAGTCTGAGAGGCCCTGTCCCATTGAATTGTGTTGGCACTGATGCATGGAAAGGCCTAAAAACCCAGGAACAGAACCACAATCTGAAAGGCTAAAGTGGCAGTGCTAGGCCAATCTCAGCTACGCCTCACCTCCCAGAACACTTTAAAAGGAGGTCTTATGGAGAGAGGTCAAAAAGCCCATGCTAATATTGTAAGAGTTCTCAGCAGCCTGACATATTGTTGATCGTGGACAGCTGCTGCTGGAATGATTAAGGCAATTTTCTTTTTACCTCTCAGGTAGTTTGGGGAGGGCAGTGATAGGTTTTTTCTTTGTTACGGAGCCCCACAGGTCTCAGTTTTGTCCCTTCTTTTTCAATATATATAAAACCGCTGTGGGAGAGATGTGATGCTTCGCGCAACCAGACCTGGATGACACCCACACCCAATAGGTGTGTCTGTCTTACTAAGCATGAATAGTGCTGTCACCCTGCTCTCTGTGTCTGAGGGAAATAAGGACACAGATGAAAAACAGTTGTCTCATGCTTAGTTCAGAAAAGATGGAGGAGATGATGGTAGATGGGATAATAAAACACATTGACAGGTTTCAGAGTAGCAACCGTGTTAGTCTGTATCCGCAAAAAGAAAAGGAGTACTTGTGGCACCTTAGAGACTAACAAATTTATTTGAGCATAGCTTTTGTGAGCTACAAAGTGAGATGTAGCTCACGAAAGCTTATGCTCAAATAAATTTGTTAGTCTCTAAGGTGCCACAAAAACACACTGAGACTCTGGCAGGAACTGTGGACTCTCCATCTAAAGTATCCAGTTGTCCAGGTTATGCACAGTCTTGGAGGTACTCTTAGACCAGGGGTGGTCAAACTTTTTGGCCTGAGGGCCGCATTGGGTTTCTGAAATTGTATGGAGGCTGTGCCTCCCCGAACAGCCAGGCATGGCCCGGCTCCTGCCCCCTATCTGACCCCCCCCGGGACTCCTGCCCCATCCAACCCCCCCGTTCCCTGATGGCCCCCCGGGGACCCCTCCCCCATCCATTCCCTGTGCTCTTGGTCCCCTGACTGCCCCCGGACCCCTAACTTCCCCCCGCCGCCTCATCCAACCCCCCCTTCTCCCTAACCGCCCCCCAGGCCCCTGACCCCTAATTGCCCACCACCACTCCATTCAACCCCCCCTCCTTCCTGACTGCCCCCCACTGAGGACCCCTGCCCCATCCACCCCCCCGCTCCCTGTCCCCTGACTGCCCCCTGTCGCCCCATCCAACTCCTCCTCTCCTTCCTGACTGCCCCCCCCCACCCGGGACCGCTGCCCCCATTCAACCCTCCTGTTCCCCGCCCTCTGACCGCCCCCACCCCTATCCACATCCCTGACCATGCTGTCTGGAGCACCGGTGGCTGGCAGCCATGCCACAAAGCACAGAGCACTGGGTCAGGCCGAACTCTGCAGCCTCACTGCCTAGAGCATTGCACCGCTTGGTGGTATGGTGGTGGGGGAGGAGGGAGAGCAGGGGAGGGGCCAGGGGCTAGCCTCCAGGGCCAGGAGCTCAGGGGCTGAGCAGAACGGTCCCGCGGGCCGTAGTTTGCCCACCTCTGTTTTAGACACTTCACTGCTCATGGATGCCCAGATAGCAGCAGTGTCCAGAAATGCCTCTGGAAAAAAAAACACTACACGCCTCTGTCTGTAAGTCTTCATCTTCTGAGTTGCAGAATGACCCTAGCTCTGTACCAAGGTAAACAACCCTCCCGTATCTGAATATCTTGAAGGAAAAACATAAGCATTAGATCTTAACATAAATCCATTGGGGGAGGTGATAAGAGCATTTGCTGCTCTTTCTAGTGGCATTGAATTGTTGCCATCTCTTGTAATTTTATCACAAATCTTGCGGTAGTTGATGTTTTACTGAAAGTCCCAGCTCCTTAGGCAAGGGATTTTAAAAAAGAAAGTAAGCTTTGAGCATTTGTGCTTCCAAGAAAAGATTGAAAATGTGACATGAGTGCACCATAAAAGCTCAAAAACCAGAAGGCCGAAAAAAAAGCAACATTTATTATCTTCTAAAAAATCATGAGATTTTTTTTTAAAGCCAAACTCTTACTTTTTGGTGGCCTGACTCATGGTTTTTGAACATTTGGGGTTGGTGATATTAATATAGAACTCTTCGTAAATTTATCTGAGATCTATATACGTATTGCTTCCACCTGGTCTTGATTTGCTGTCATGGATACAGAACAGTCCAATTGTGTTCGCCAGTACACAGGCACTGATCCTGCCAAAGAATGTTAATGGGCACTGCTGACCCACTAATGCAAATGGCTTATTACCTTCCTGATATAAGGGAAGAAGGAGGAGTAGATCTCCAGAGAGAGGATTTGACTGTGGGCTTAGATGTCTGAAGAAAGGAACCCTAAGTGCAGACAAGTCTGATGAAAAGATCTGAACTGAACTTTGTTGTTATATATCTTTAATTAACAAAACCTGGCCTCAAGAAAGGGGAATTAGCTTGGACTCTATTTGTATATAGACTCTCCTCCCTCCCTGCCCTGTGTGCTTTATTTGAGAGCAGGTAGGGAAAAGACACCATAAAAGTCTCCATTGAATCCCCAGAGCATTGCAATAATAGGTAAATGTCTCTTTATGTAGTTCTCAGGGGTCCACCTCCTCCCTACCCTTGAAGGGACGTGGGTAGGTGCTAGCCAGAGAGAGACCAGAAAGTGTTGGTGGCTGACCTCTACACAGGCTACTCAACTGGGAGGCTCCATATGCTTTCCTTCTGGCATGCACTTCCACACAGGGATCAGCCACAATGTAGCACTTAACATATTCAGCAGTCATGTCATGGAAGTGCAGCCAGTTTGTGGGTAGAATGTAGGAGCTGTTTAACAATGTACGCGAACACTATGGAACACACCAATATATACCTGTATAGCATTTTTCATGTTCAAAGTGCTTTTCAAACATTGAGTAAAATCTTCTGAGTCTAAGTCCTTGTCTGCACTACCAGGGTAAGTCAGTCAAAGTTACGTTACTCCAGTACTCCTAAATTACGCTCTCCCGTCGACTTACCTTACTACCCTCGTTCTGGAGGAGGACTGGAGTCAACCGGAGAGCACTCTGTGGTCAATTTTGGTGGGTCTTCACCAGACCCACTAAATCAACCCCCACTGCATCAATTGCAGCACGGTTCATCCCCGGTAAGTGTAGACATGGCCAAAGAGATTTAGGAGCCTAAGTTTTGTTGACTTTCAATGAGTCTTGTTATTTGTTTTCTCTCTTTAGTCTTCCTATCAAATTAGAAAGTACATTCTGGGCACCACTATTCTTCCAAAGGAGGGAACTGGAAGGAAGATTGAAGAGACATAAAATAAACAAAGTAAGCAGTGAAGATCAGTTCAGTATGGAATCTTGATTATTATTATTATTATTATTATTATTATTTTTTAAAGGGTCAAGTATCTGGGCACTGCTATTAGCTGGATTTTGAAACTTAAGGCAGAAATAGCTCACTGTAAGTGAGTTAAAGTGAAGGATGATGGTCTATTTGGCTCCTAAAGTTCTTGGGCTTATACTTTTTCTATTTCCCATTGGTCTTTGTATTGGGGAAACAAATACACTATCGGTACAGACTCACAGATAAATTAAATAACTACATGAAGCCTTGCAAAATAGTGATTGTATATTAGTTACTGTATTAAAAAAAAAGTAAAAATGCTAAAATGCTTGGCCATTTTGCCCCATGGCAATGTTTACTAATGCTAATTAAGTGGGAGACTTGTGTCTGAATGTGGATTGGACTTCTGCTTACTGGATTGGTAGGAGAGTGTGGATGTTAAGGAGGTGGATTCTAGCTAGGAAGGTCATAATCACTCTTGTATGTAGGCTCTGCCCGTTGTTGACAGTTTTAAAGCATGCCATTGGCCACAGCTGCAGAACCAGGAGCTTGCATATATTCCTATCCAGAGGAAGGGTTCTGGAAAGTGATCATAGATGTGGATCATAGGGGAAGAGTGAATAAATGCATTTCAGTTCCTAAACATGAAGACCTATTTGAGGAATGAACACTAGGATTAAAAACGGGTGCGAGATGTTGAGGGAATGAAGACAAAAAAGGGAATAAATGGAACACTTGTTTTTAACAGAACCCAGTTAATCCATTTTAAACTCAGCATAGTCTGACCCTTAACATTGTCATTTATGTCTAAGAATTTCTACCAAACTTACCTTGGTGGCATTGAATACCTTTGCAATGTTTCACTTTTCTATCTCGTTCCAAACAGGCTAATAGTACAAAGAATTCGGTTTCAAAATGTTATTTCAGATGAAGTGCAAGACAAGTGAGAAAGAGAAATGATTTAATTGCAACAATTTGTATTAGAATACATTTCATAGCTAAACTTTCAATGAAAATTAGAGATGGGCCCAAACCTACTCCCCGGGTCAGAACACCCCAAATCTTAAAGTAGTTTGAATTCTGACTCAGTCTTGCAACTCAGGACCATCTCTCACTAAAATGTTTTTCTGTCTGCATTTAGGGACTGATCCAAAGTCTTCTAATAACAATGGAAAATTTCCATTTTGACATCAATGGTCTGTGAATCATGCCATTGGTGAAAGTAATATGTTTGCATCACATAGCATAATAGGAGGAGCTGGTAGTGCCAGCTACAGTTAAGGTTGCCTGACACGTCCCATTTATAAAGGAAGTTTTCAGTTGCCTATAACTTTTCCAGACATCCAACTTCTGCAACAAAGAGACAAGGTCCCATGGACAATAGCCTCATTTAATACAAAAGCCTGATTCATCTCAGATCAATACCCATCCTGTGCACTGAATGAGACAGGAGCTGTGTGGGGGGAAAAATATGTGATGTGGTCATGTAATTAAAGTCTGTCCTAATGCATATGTGTAAGGGAGCCAAATTAAGGTTGCACAGGCACCCTTAATTATAGCACTTCCTAACTTTTGAGTGCTTGACTTTGCATTAACTTTTCATGTTGGATGTCATATTACCATACCTTTACTATATTTTATTAATAGTGTGGCTTCCTTTGACTTAGTGAGGATTTCTAGAAAGAACAGGAGTACTTGTGGCACCTTAGAGACTAACCAATTTATTTGAGCATGAGCTTTCGTGAGCTACAGCTCACTTCATTGGATGCATACCGTGGAAACTGCAGCAGATATTATATACACACAGAGATCATGAAACAATACCTCCTCCCACCCCACTGTCCTGCTGGTAATAGCTTATCTAAAGTGATCATCAAGTTGGGCCATTTCCAGCACAAATCCAGGTTTTCTCACCCTCCACCCCCCTACACACAAACTCAGTCTCCTGCTGGTAATAGCTCATCCAAAGTGACAACTCTCTTCACAATGTGCATGATAATCAAGGTGGGCCATTTCCTGCACAAATCCAGGTTCTCTCACCCCCTCACCCCACTCCAAAAACCACACACACAAACTCACTCTCTTGCTGGTAATAGCTCATCCAAAGTGACCACTCTCCCTACAATGTGCATGATAATCAAGGTGGGCCATTTCCTGCACAAATCCAGGTTTTCTCACCCCCCCCCATCCCCATACACACACAAACTCACTCTCCTGCTGGTAATAGCTCATCCAAAGTGACCACTCTCTCTACAATGTGCATGGTAATCAAGGTGGGCCATGTCCAGCACAAATCCAGGCTTTCTCACCCACCCACCCCCCCCCCCCCTTTTTTTTTTTTTGACACACACACACACACAAACTCACTCTCCTGCTGGCAATAGCTCATCCAAACTGACCACTCTCCAAGTTTAAATCCAAGTTTAACCAGAACATCTGGGGGGGGGGGGGAGGGTAGGAAAAAACAAGGGGAAATAGGCTACCTTGCATAATGACTTAGCCACTCCCAGTCTCTATTTAAGCCTAAATTAATAGTATCCAATTTGCAAATGAATTCCAATTCAGCAGTTTCTTGCTGGAGTCTGGATTTGAAGTTTTTTTGTTGTAAGATAGCAACCTTCATGTCTGTGATTGCGTGACCAGAAAGATTGAAGTGTTCTCCGACTGGTTTATGAATGTTATAATTCTTGACATCTGATTTGTGTCCATTTATTCTTTTACGTAGAGACTGTCCAGTTTGACCAATGTAAATGGCAGAGGGGCATTGCTGGCACATGATGGCATATATCACATTGGTGGATGTGCAGGTGAACGAGTCTCTGATAGTGTGGCTGATGTTATTAGGCCCTGTGATGGTGTCCCCTGAATAGATATGTGGGCACAGTTGGCAACGGGCTTTGTTGCAAGGATAAGTTCCTGGGTTAGTGGTTCTGTTGTGTGGTATGTGGTTGTTGGTGAGTATTTGCTTCAGGTTGCGGGGCTGTCTGTAGGCAAGGACTGGCCTGTCTCCCAAGATTTGTGAGAGTGTTGGGTTATCCTTCAGGATAGGTTGTAGATCCTTAAAAATGCGTTGGAGGGGTTTTAGTTGGGGGCTGAAGGTGACGGCTAGTGGCGTTCTGTTATTTTCTTTGTTAGGCCTGTCCTGTAGTAGGTAACTTCTGGGAACTCTTCTGGCTCTATCAATCTGTTTCTTCACTTCCACAGGTGGGTATTGTAGTTGTAAGAAAGCTTGATAGAGATCTTGTAGGTGTTTGTCTCTGTCTGAGGGGTTGGAGCAAATGCAGTTGTATCGCAGAGCTTGGCTGTAGACAGTGGATCGTGTGGTGTGGTCAGGGTGAAAGCTGGAGGCATGTAGGTAGGAATAGCGGTCAGTAGGTTTCCGGTATAGGGTGGTGTTTATGTGACCATCGTTTATTAGCACTGTAGTGTCCAGGAAGTGGATCTCTTGTGTGGACTGGACCAGGCTGAGGTTGATGGTGGGATGGAAGTTGTTGAAATCATGGTGGAATTCCTCAAGGGCTTCTTTTCCATGGGTCCAGATGATGATGTCATCAATATAGCGCAAGTAGAGTAGGGGCTTTAGGGGACGAGAGCTGAGGAAGCGTTGTTCTAAATCAGCCATAAAAATGTTGGCATACTGTGGGGCCATGTGGGTACCCATAGCAGTGCCGCTGATCTGAAGGTATACATTGTCCCCGCTGTTACTCTGAAACCTGAGGATTTCTAGGTTGATCAAACAGATGCTATTTCAAATTTCACCAAGATATGTAAATGTAGAAGATGTAGATTGGAAATAATTCACTAACGCAGGCAGGAGGAAGCCAGACACCACCACCGTGGGCGCCTCACAGAGCACAGTCCCCAAAATGTAAAGTATAGGTGAATGCAAGTTGATGGTACCTGCCACCTTGACTACATCAACATGGCAGTGTTACTGCTGGGAAGTGAATGGTGCAGAGTGTATTGTGGAGGAGTAACAAAGTCAGTCAAGGGTCATTTTTCCTTGTTGTCCCATTTT
This sequence comes from Eretmochelys imbricata, assembly GCF_965152235.1. Taxonomy (NCBI): domain Eukaryota; kingdom Metazoa; phylum Chordata; order Testudines; family Cheloniidae; genus Eretmochelys; species Eretmochelys imbricata. The sequence goes on from NC_135576.1 coordinate 93,031,505, forward strand.
TTACAATGAGCCAATGGAGGTCGCTCTGCCCTTGATTTTTAATAACTCTTTGATTACTATTGTTTTTTGGGGATTTCTTGGATACCTATTCAGAATGTCACACAGATTTATAAAACACAAACAAAATTCCAATAGATTGAAATCTGTAAAACTTCCCAACACATTCCCAATAAAATTCCTCCCTGTCTGTCCACTCCCACTCCACATCTTTGGAAATGTCTTTGTTCTCCATAAATGAGATCCTATTCACCTCCTTAGGAAACACCTGAGCAAACAGATTAGGTCATGCTGCAAGGTTTTAAGATCAGCAAATCCAGGCATTTCCAGAAAAAGCTGGGGAGTAAATTCCAAAGCTGAGAGCTCTAGAGGCTTCACTTGAAAACACCATGTTTCCAGTCCTCTCCTGGTTAAACCAGGGAGTTCTCAGCTCATGCACCATAGCTGATTGCAACTGTTGTGGTTTTTTCATAAGGAGAGAGGTGGTCTCTAAGGTGGTTGGGACCTGAAGCTTCGAACTCCCTTCAAATATTTCAGATGCAAAGCAGCTATGGCAGAAGCTATGCTGCTACAGGTTTTACATCACAGAACATGCAATTGAGTTGCATTTCCAAGGAAGAATTTTCGCTTGCATCAGCAAACATGTAATGTTTTCATTGGCTGCATGGCTCCCAGTACCAGCTGATGTATTTTCTGTCTCTGCATGCCCATTACCCCGCCCTGAGGTAGGATGCAGTTTACTAACCTCCATGTAGTTGTCAGCTCCTAGGGCAGGGCAGAACTATTGTCAAATATCATAGAATTTACTCTCCTCTCCATACAAGTTGAGATTGGGTGACCTTGAGTCACTGGAGGCGTAGGGAGTCCCCGGCATTTCCATCTGGCCCTTGCAAGAACTGCAGGGAAATGCTCTTTACTTCCTGCTTTCCCTTACTGTATGCTCATTTGCATCTCATAGTTTCTCACTAGAATACAATTACCTGTCCCAGAATAAAATGTTGCTCCACTGGATGTTTTTCAGAACCACTCCTAAAAGTTGCCTGGTAGACCAGTGAACCTAATGTCAGACAGAAAAGTTTAGATATCAAGTGGGGAGATCTCTGCTATGGATTTCATGCTGCTGCTCTAATAGTCAGATGAGATCTTTTGCTAAGAAATAGCCATTACCTCCCCTTTCCACAGAAAATGAATGGTTATATTTAAGTAATTTTGTCAAGCAGCCTGCACTCAGTACTATTGTGTTTTTTTAATCTACATTGAGTTTGAAAGTGAGACTAAGATTGTATGAAATTCAGACATATATATATAATAGCTGCTTTTGGAGTATGGAGCCACCTGTGTGAGTGGTGTGATATGATAAAGCTCTTGTGAGATTTGGGAGTGGTGTTGATTCACCGGGCATCCTCATGAGCCTATTGGGACTAGAAGTTGCAGACACAAGGACTGGCAATTGTTGATGAGTAAAATTCAATAAGCTGGCCATTACCCGCATTTAGAATACAATGCTAATCAACTTGAATCAAGGATGCTTCTGTGTTGATTATTTCTTGCCTGTTCACACTCTAACATACAGACAGAACAGATGGTTATCTAGGGCAGCCAAATATTAGGGGCAGCAGGGTGTTTAACGACTCCTGATCCTCTGAGTTAATGTGGGATTGGAGAAATTTGAGAGGCATACATCTTCTAGTTCACCTGCCCCTAGATCCAGCACTGTCTGGTGTGTGCAGACTGAATGGGTTAATTCTGCCATTCTTCCCTCCAAGATAGATAAATTTAATACCATGGAGTTTACTGTAAGTCTTGCAGACGAAGCCTTTAAAAACTGAGGTCCTTCTGCTCCATGAGTATATTAAAGATCCCAAGGTACTTTTCATAAGGAAGGAATTTGTTCTGGTTCTGCTTTGCACTAGGGTAAACAACACTGCAAGCTGCAGATCAATGAAGAATCGGGCTCTTTCACTCATCTCTCATGTCACTTTCTTGTCTTTCCCACTTCTATCAGCCCAAGCCACAAGCCTTATCCACCTGTCTCTCTATTTTGCACACACAGCTGGTTGTTATGCATTCCATACATCAATTGCAACTTTCTGTAATGATTACAAAAAGTCAGAAGACAGTATCATAAATTTACATGCAGCTCATATGTTTGTACTGTACATTCATTATATCCGATATTTAGGTGTATGTATCAAGTATGTCTGGGGCGGGGATCTTTTATGTCTGAAACTCTCTCACCAGACAACATGATACCCTAATTCTACCTGTATTGCATAGTCATGAGAGCTCTGTGGGGGGTGGAAATTCTGATTTTGAGATTTCTAAATCTGGTTTCATTCAGAGTCCAATCAAAAGCTGAAAATTGCAAAACTGGAGGAAAATTTAAAATAATTCAGTAAATAAATAGTAGTAATTTGGATTGATCAAAATGTTTCATTTCAGTTTTGACCTTTTCGGGGATTACAATACAAAATAAAGAAATTCTAAATGAAAAGTCATTTCAAAACAAAAAATTGAAATGTTTCATTTTGAGTTGTTGAAACAGGGCCTTTTTGTTGATGTTGTTGGAATAAGTTTGGGGTTTTCTACTGAAACAAATTTTTGACGATATCAACACAACTTCATGAAGCATTTCAGTTTGGATTCAGAGTAACAGCCGTGTTAGTCTGTATTCGCAAAAAGAAAAGGAGTACTTGTGGCACCTTAGAGACTAACCAATTTATTTGAGCATGAGCTTTCGTGAGCTACAGCTCACTTCATCGGATGCATACCGTGGAAACTGCAGCAGACTTTATATATACACAGAGAATATGAAACAATACCTCCTCCCACCCCACTGTCCTGCTGGTAATAGCTTATCTAAAGTGATCATCAGGTTAGGCCATTTCCAGCACAAATCCAGGTTTTCTCACCCTCCACCCCCCCACACAAATTCACTCTCCTGGGCTATCACCAGCAGGAGAGTGAATTTGTGTGGGGGGGTGGAGGGTGAGAAAACCTGGATTTGTGCTGGAAATGGCCTAACCTGATGATCACTTTAGATAAGCTATTACCAGCAGGACAGTGGGGTGGGAGGAGGTATTGTTTCATATTCTCTGTGTATATATAAAGTCTGCTGCAGTTTCCACGGTATGCATCCGATGAAGTGAGCTGTAGCTCACGAAAGCTCATGCTCAAATAAATTGGTTAGTCTCTAAGGTGCCACAAGTACTCCTTTTCTTTTTCAGTTTGGATGGAACTTCATAGTCTGACAGAATATGGTTCCATCAAAACTTTTCTGACCAGCTGTAATAGTGGTGTTGGGCAGACTGCACAAGACTTAAATTTCATTATATCATGACATAGTATAGATTTTCACTGCAATTTTCCACATGTAGAGCATGATTCTACTCTCACGTTAGTAAGCCAGGTCCCCAGCCACTTTTCCAACTACTGGCTGCAGTGCGTGGCCCTACAGGACCACCGCAGTGGTGTAAATAAGGCCTTCTCTAAACATTCATTGTGCTAATTTAACTAAATCAGTTTAGAAATTTGACTTAGTTAAATCAGTCGCACACCTTGTCTTCCCCCACCATCCCTGTGGGAATACTCTTCAATCATTTTCAGAGTACCTTATATCCAGTTAGTTAGGTTGGTAAGGAATAGACACAAGATAGGGGTTGCACTGATTTTTAACGAAATTGGTTTCTTCTAAAACATATTAGTCAGGTCAGTGCAACTTGAGGCATGTACCCGTACCATTGTTACTAAAGGCGTGTGTCTAAACCAGTTTAGTTAAACCTGTACAAGCTTGCATGTAGGTACTCTTATTTCTCCTCAGGAGTGGCTTATTTCAGTTTGAGCCACCTTTCCCCTTCCCCTTTCCCTCTCTGTTCAGATTCAGTCCAGTGGAGCTACATCAGTGTAAAGTTACTGAGAGACCAGAATCAGGACCTCTTCTTTTTCTTTACAGTCTAATGTGTATAAGAATAGTAGTATGAATATTTAAATCCAGGGGAATAGAACCCCCCTGCAAATGCGGGGAGGGGAGAATAGGAGTGGGAGTAAGGAGAGGTACTGCAGCGGGAGCACCCAGCTCTAGGTCCTAGAGGTTTCTACCTACTTCTGAGCCTGTTCCAGCCCCTCCATGTCCCTACTCTTGCCTCTGCCCCTCCACTTCTGAAGCATGCCCAAGTTTACATGGTGGCAGAGCCCCCGCAATCTTTCCATTGCAGGTTCACTGACCCCTCTCCCCTTGCCCTTGTTGGTTCCTCCCCCCCTTCTTAAATCCTCTTCGGTGTAATTGCCATTTCCACTGACCATTGTCATAGGTCACTAACCTGGAAGAAAGTACAGTAAAGATAGTGGAAAGAGAAGGATCTGCAAAAGAGAAAATTAGTGGTCATGATGCTAGAGAAAGTAGCTCCCGTTGGCTCTGCAAAGTTGGGAATATCAGGGTAAGCTTAGAGAAGCACTGTGCTGCTGTTAAGAACAGTACTTGAGATATCATATATGTCATAGATATGGGGGCTACATGTTATGATCCAGTCATGGAACAAGCAACACATTTAGGCTTTGTCATAAGTAGAGCTGTGCTTTTTTAACCAGGCATGACACACTTACCTGAAATGGATGCAACTTGGCTGTGTTAAGTTGTAATCAAAGAGCTTCACAACACACCCACAGTGTGAACTGTGTTGAACATGCATTCTTACCATGCTGTGTGTATGTGTCTTGATGTTCTCTGAGAAGCCATTTCATGCTCCCTTGGCAGGTGACGGTGTGCCAAGAGCACACATACACAGAGTGGAACCAGCAGTGTGTGCAGCAATGCACTGTGGGATGTCCTACTTCACAAATAGCTGTGAGGGAGAAGAACCAGCAAAAATATTTACACAGGCAGCAGTACGGTATCCCATGTACACAGCAAAATAACAGTATTAACATCTTGTTACAGGAATATAACCACTTGCCAACTTAAGCCACTAACAAAAGTGATATGTGGTTAGCTATCATGCTTACTAACCATGTACTAACACGCTGTGTGCGTGATTACAAATCATGGTTCGAGCCAGCCATGTTATTAACTGCTTAAAACTTGGTTTAAAAAAAATCTATTGTACACAGAGCATTAAAATGATTTTGGTTAGGAAGAGGTGAATTGATTTGTATAAAATAACAACTGACTAAAATCTTCACTGCACACTCAAGTAGAACTTTTATTGATACTTAAAAATGTATGGATAACTTTTTTTTTCATGTTTCCATGCTTCTGTAAATATTTCTTAAATAACCAGGCCTAGTCTGTGAAAGGTTATTCTCATGCTATTTCCAACATGGCCAGCTCCAGGAAATCTCTCAAGGACACTTCTTGTTTGTGAGATTTTCATTTTGCTTTCTTGATTGGAAATGTTTGGATGTGTTGATCAGTATCCAAACTTTTGGTTGTACAACTAAACTGAACTTCTAAAATTACTGCTGCATTTTTGTAAACAATCTAGATGATGTGGTTTGAAAATTGTATTAGGGTTCTCTTGTGAGGGTTTGTCTGACATGGACTGATGCAGTGGTGCTATTTTCTGGGATATTGGCTTGTTGACACTTCCTGGAGATGATTTTGCACCTGTACCCCAAGGGCGTGTGCACCTCCAAGAGGTGACCTCATCAGAGACCTGACTAGCAGGAAATTAGTGAACGGTAGCAATAAGGTTTGGGCTGTACCTGGGTATAGTGGTATAAATACTGGCATAGAATGTCTTGGTTATGGAGGCAGAATTGCTCTAGGGCAGTGTTTCACAAACCTTTGGCTGCTGTGCCTCCCCTTCATGAAAATGAAATTAATGCTCCCACCCCCAAACCTATGTGGAGGGACCCATCTTCGCTGCTTCCCCAGCTAGCCCTTAATACCGCCCGCCCCATATTTTGGGTTATGCTGATGTAGATAATACTCCTATCAATCATGTTTCCATCAGGGTCTGAAAACCATTTGTGCATGGATACAAACTGACCTCCCACCCAAAGAGAATTCAGAATTCAGCTTAGGCTAGCTTTTTCTACAAAGCACTTAACAAGATATTTTTTAAAAAAACTTTCCATTTGCTAGTTTGCAGGACACCCAGTTAGGAAGGCAGTCCAGAGGACTCATATTTCCTGCAGCTATGGGTACTTTAGTCAAGTTTAGAGATAGAATAACACAATTAACACAAGCAAAATTTTTCTCACTCTATTTATATAACCTACTCAATTTCTTTAATCTGCACTGGAACAGGATCTTGCAATCCATGACTTTAATTAAGTTTCCCGAGTTGTGTGAACTTCATAACTTTTCTGCATAAACAAGCTGGCTCACTGAACACATTTTTTTTTTTCAAACTCCCACAAGCTGAAGCAAAAATGTCAGTGTTTTTACCATGATAATGATCTTACATTTATATAACACTTTCTCACAAACAGTACAAAGAACAAATTCCTTGAGTAGAGCTGACAGATCTCCCAGATTTGCTGTACAATCCTGCCTGCCTTTAAAAGAGCAGAAGAAGCAGAATAAGTTTTATTCCAACTTACTTAATCAAGCCAATGCAAGTTAAACATCTCCAGGGTGCACATCACTGTACAAAGCCTATGAGAATGCTTGGGCAAGTAGAATATAAAGCTGTATGTGCCATACAGTGCTTTCTAATATGTTCTTTATTTGTTCATTTCTTCCTTCCCATGCCCCAAGAGTTGTTGCAGGCACCTTGCTTTATTTCCCAGACAGCAGCCAAAAAGCCACATGATCATGTGATGAACCATCTCATAAGACAACATTTCAGTTTGGACACACACCAATCATTTTGGACAAAGAATGTGCTATCCAAATGAAGCTGGAAAAATCCAGGCAAGCCAGATGGGTAATTGTCTGGAGTATTCAGAGAAATGGTAGATATTATGGTTCACTGACTGTCCAAGGTGGCTTGGCAAATTTATCATTTTAAGCCATCTAGAATCATAGTAACCAAAACCCAGTGGCCTGATCCTGTCAATTTGATTTTGTTCAATACAGTCAGATTTTTGGCCTAAGCATTACTTGTATCTCTATCATGAATAAGGTTTCTGTGCTGAAAAGTAATGCGGGGTCAAGTAGACTTTGACAATAAAGGAAATATTTTAAGCCTTAGCTACTAACATCCTACTGCCTTTCATCCAGAAGTACACAGCATTTACACAGGGCAGCTCGAGAGCTGAAAATGAAAAGTCTTATTTTATTCTTCTTTACGTAAATATCTGTATAGCTAATAAATATTCTGTAGATTTATTTTTGAAACCATAAGCAAAGTTAAAATTTGAAGAGGAAGAAGCAACTTACATCAACACACATGCAACCAGTGTTACTATAGCTATAGCTGGAAATCTCTGTTCTTAGCACCAAAGAGTTTTTGCATTTTTAAAATCCTCTTAAATCATATTTAGTCTTTATAATGTCATATGAAAACTTTTTGCTAAAATTCAAAGAAGCTATTGATTCATTTTATACAATAAAGTAGCTAAAACCAAGTTAAAATATTATTCAGTGCATGAATGGATATAATTATATTCCAGCTATATGTTGCCATAAGTCAGTATTGACCTTTTTATCAACAACTTAAGAAAAAACAAATACATTGTTTTGTGAAAAGAATAACCTATTCATTAACCAGAAATGTTGTCCCATGATTTATTCACAATGATTTTTAAAAATTAGGTGGTTGGTCTCTTTAACAAATGCTGTCTCTCAGTATCGGTGGCCAATACCAGTTTCTGTGAAATGATGAAGAGTGAATCCTGTTGAATGTAGTCTCCTTTTACTTCACTGGAAAGATTTTTTTAGCACACCAGCCTCATAAAAATCCAATCTTTTTGCTATAAGGAACAGCTCTTCAATATTGTAACAGCTACAGGGGGAAAATAAAAGATGCTACAATTATATTTTCTTACCGGGGGTGACCTCTAGTGTGAAACAAAGGCATTTTAGCATTCTTTTGGGTTTGAAATGACAGCTTTTTGCCAATTATACCAGATTTCTCATATTATGTGTATGTCTAGAGGATCACAGGTAATTTGTCAGTTTTTTTTTTTTAAAAAAAACCCAAACAAACATTTTATGTGTAGTAATTCTGTCCTCTCAATCCAGAAACTTCTAGCTACATTTCTCAATATTTTTCCTGTTTTCTCTTTTTGTGTTTTAAATAACTGCACTTTTAAAAGGCAAATTGCCTGATGCAGGTTCTGTCCTGTGATTTATGACTTCATTACAGGAATTAGAACTGCAAGGTGTCTAAGCTCTTGCATGTTTAGCCCTGTTTTCCCTCTGTGTTCCCCCCTATGCATTTGGTGTGTATATGTATGTACAGATAAATCCATAACTAAGTTTTGTTAAATAAGCCTCAATTAAAGAGATGTCAATGAATATTAAAGTTACAAGGTCTCAAAAATCAGAAAATATGAAAGTCAAGGATGTATGTATAACTTTAACTCCATCCCCTTATATGTGTGTGTGTGAAAGTACGTGTACACGTGTGTATGTAACAATATCATTATTTACATGCTAGCATACATGTTGATCAAATACTTTAATATACTAGTCCTAATCAGTTCTTTCCTTCAACTTCAGACACAGATGCGCACCATCTTGTAATGCTGTAGTTTGGGTATTCATGGATATGAAAAATATATGGTGATCCGTTCTTTATGTATAATAGTAAGTACTACTACACATGTACAAGTTACATAAATTCACAGCTAACCTGGCTTCCTAATTAACAATCTAGTCCCTTGAATTGCGCATGAGAAAGGCATGGAGTTTATGTCCAGTACAATATGCAATAGTTTAGTGTTATTCATAAATCCATTTGGAATCTGTGAGGAGTATAAAATCATTATCAAATATTAATTTTCTTCTTTGCAGAGAAACATATATGGAATTATCATAATTCCAAATGGTGTTATCAATTTCAATAGGAGATGAATAATTATTGAGAATGTTCTCCATTCATTAACAAAGAGGACTTTAGTATGAAGACCATCAAATAAAAGCCATATTAAAAATAATTTCCTGCATGTTTTTATTCTCTAATTAGGGGCTTAACCAATGTGGACTTGTCAGGAAAGCAATATCATGAAAAGAAAGAATTTAAAATGCAACGTTTTAATCTAGGTGGAGAAAATACAAGAAAAGTCTGAATAGGACATTTTAAGCTTCTGAAATTCATCTAAAATTAAATATGAGAAACCATTCATATTCATTTTGCTAAGTGCCTAAATTGTGATTACTTCTGCAGCCCCAATGCCTCAGGCTGTGACGCTGTCAGATGTCTCAGACTAGGCAATTCTAAGGCTGGTCAGCAGTTGTCTGGGAGACTTCTAAAGACCAGGGTCCATGGGAGGTGGTCTTGATGATTCAGTAGGTGGCACCCCTTCTCTTGAGTCAATATTGAACCCATTTCTTAGCATGGTGATAGGAGGCATTGTACTGTTGAAGATGCCATCTTTCAGGTGGTCTGTAAAACTGAAGAGTTGAACCCAGATCTCCCCTCTCCCGCATCACAAGAGGATTCTGTTTTGCAAGAGGAAGGATGACGGCCAGGGTTTGCCTTGGCCAAATTCCAACAGTTCTAATTACACTCTGCCAATTTAAATTACTCTGCTAGTTTTAAATGACACTCTCCTCAATTGTTTTGCAGTGGCTTTTTGTTCCAACTCAAAAGTGGCTGCTCTTCAGATTGTTCAAGTTACTTCTGTGTTAACATTTTGAAAATGATTTGGGATCCTTTGATATGACAAAGCATTATAATGGAAGCATTATAACATTCTTAAAACAGCTCAGTATTCAGAAGCAAGTCTTTTTAGAAGCAGATGCAGATTGCTGCTTTTGATTAGAGTGTAGTACACATGGCACATACTGAAGTGTATTTTCTGTGACTTTTTCCACTTTTCATTGTGAGTCATAACTTTGTGTCAAATATTTTCAGATCCCGTGCTTATTCATTAATGCACTTAAATTGTTTCACATCCCACTTTCTGGTTGTATTATTGTATAGCAGACATTGTATAGCTTTAAGCCTGTTTTCTCAATACAAGTTTGTATCAACAGATTATATTAGAAAGAGAGGTCCCTTGTTATTCCTGATGAAATAACCTTGTGCCCTAGTTTGTGTGTGTTTCAATCTCTGGAGCTTCCATTTCAGCATCTGGATCTCAGTCTACAGTTGAGCAAGAAAGACATGAGTCTCCTCATTCTAGAGTGACCAATGAATGTTCAGTTAACAAGGAGATGAGATCATGATTAATCCAAATGAGATAATGGATATTGGAGCTAGAAGGGGTGTACTGGGGATGTACTTCCATTACAGGGTAAAGGGTTCTGAGATCCAAGATGCGTGGACGAGCGCTCACACTTCAGGGCATGAATTCTTGTTCAGGTGATTCAAAGTCAGATTTTGTAAACTTGATTAAGCTGCAGAGTCAGAACTCAAGCACTCCAAGTTAGCCCAGCCATATTCTAAAGTTTGTGTGAAGCAGTGTGTGGCTTAGGTTGAACTTGAAGACTTATTTGGGGCTGTCTTGTAGGAAAGTAACTTTTTTCTTTTTATTTGTATGCACATTATATGTACACTTAGTTGTACTGTTGGTAGGAATTAAATTGGTCATGTGAAACGAAACTGTAACTTTTTGCTAAACTATTTATTGGAAATAGCTTACTGAAGGATGGATTGGATTTTGAGTCAATATGGACCCACAGAAAAAAGAAATGTTGCAGAGATCTCCAATCATTATAGACACCTCCAAAGCCAGCCTATTAAAAGAAAACACAGGTCTAATATTGCCATTCCACAAGTCAATCTGCAGAAGGAGACTTCTGAAAATTTATATAGTATCATCACATATTCAGAAATAAGTGTTTAAAACCCTTATGGTGAGTAGGGGCATGGAGTTTCCTGAAAATGCTAAAGTAACATTTGCCATGTGAAACTCTGTCAATATATGAAAACTCACTATGTGCTGAGGTGGAGGGATCACTGTACTTGGAGAGATGTTTTCACATATACTCGAGAAGATCACAGGTAGAATGCATAGGGGGGCATTTTTTTCACACAGACCTCTCAAAATAGCTATATTGGAGAAATGTACCTCTTACACGTATGGGAGACTTATTATTATGTGAATTGTACGTATAGATAACCCTTATTGACTATCTTTCCTTTTCTCCCCTACCTTCCCATTTTTCTTTTCCCTGTTTTTCTCCATTGTTTTCCTGGGTCTGGCTCAAGATAACAAGTTCTGGGATGTGTTTTTTTATTTCAGGAACAGTTTTTGTAAATGGAAATTTCTTGCTCCTCATATTGGTTCTTGTGAGAGGTTCTAAGACCTGGGTGGCTAGGGTTGATTGCCATAGAGCTGGTTGAGTATACTCTCTAACTAATGAGATGTCTTTGCATAGTGTTCAGTTTACATTGTAAGGATTTTTTTCCCCTATATTTTCCAAATCGCAATACCCTGTTCAAAATACCTGCAGAAACTGCTTATTTATGGTGAATTTAAAGGGATCCAATTCATCCCCGGTATAACGTCATTAACTTAAACCCAAGGATGAATTTGGCCCAAGGTTCTTTCGTTTATATTCACACTGCAGTACTTGAAATACCCTTATGTTGTTGTCCTACAGCTTTGCACATTTACACAGCCCATTCTGGCTCAGTCATAGAGCAGAGAGGTGAGAGTGACCGCTAATGTGGTTTGTTCTGGGCACTGGGATATTATGGCCACTTAAGTCAAGGCTGAAAGTAAGAAATTTGGCTCAAGAAGACCAATCCAGTCAGAGAGCTCTTTTTCTTACATACACAGTTCAGTAAAAAACAGTCTTCTCACACCCAAACTTCGATAAATAAGAGGGTTTTTTAAAAATCAGTCTTGCCTCGGCTCACAATGGGGCTGGTTTCCAGGTCCAAACCCCCAGAAAACTGTTCACTGTTTTTCATCACTGTTCTCCCTTTTTTTTAAGTTCTTAGGTTTCCTCCATACAGGCCTGAGCCTGCTGCCAGTGGCAAAACTCCCACTGACTTCAAGGGGTGCAGGATCCTGGGTTAATGGAACAATTAGTCCCAGATGAGCCCAGCCCAGCCCCCTGCTTGGCCTCGTTGACTTTCCCTGAAGTGAAAAACAGACGCCTGTTGCAAGTTCCTCAGTAGAGAGTGAGTAATAATACACTCCCTGCCAGATACAAGGCAGGAGCTATATACCCTGGTACAAAATAATTTTTATTTTAAGAGAGACCCTACAGGTTAATGTTTCCAAGCGGTATGTACATGAGAGGATTGGTCATCAGTCTTATTTGTTGCACAAGTACCATGAAAGTGTAGTTCGTGCATGTCTCAAAAGGTTTTAACAGCCACACTGTCCATTCAAAACTTCTGAAGTCATAAGAGCAGAGAGATGCAAATATTTTAAATGACTAAACCCACCATTCAGACAGCCAATGCATGATCTTTCACAAGGAAATACCCACTAAGGTTTTATGTCACTCATGGGGTAGTGGTTACTTTCAAACACACCCACTTTTACGAGTTGACTATGAATGATCTTTGCTATCAATTAAAAAATCAGTGCTGTGTATCCTCTTATTTTTTTTTTAAACCAACTTGCAGCTAACCAATATTCAGTGAAATTCCCGACAACAGTATATACTATGAAATACTTTCCACTTATCTAAGCCCTATTTTTATGAGGGTTTTGGATGTCTCTAAATGCTTTGAGATAGTATACGGTATTTACAATATTGAAGATACCTGCAAGTCTCCAGCAAGCTATTTGGTCAGAAGATGCTACCAGTATGAATCTCTTCTTGGCTTTTTCTAATCAAAAGACTAATGGGACATTTTATTTGCCTATATTACGCTTCAATTATTTTTGAGTTTTAACTACATCAGTGAATTAGATCTCACTCCTGCGCAGTGTTTTCTAACTTTTATATCCTTGACAAGTCTGTCCCTGGAAAGTGTTTTGTAACATAAAAATTATGCTACTAGTTCTATACTCACTCCACGTGTGGATAAAGTGTAAAATATACTGCTAGGTGTGTATACAAATTTTAGAATTCATTCATTTGGAAATTAAGAATGAGACCAAAAAAGTAGATAGATAAAAGTAGATAATTTCTTTGCTATACTTACTATATTGTGATTTATCATTGGTGTTTGGTTTTGGGACAAATTTTATGAATGTGTCCAAGATCATTACTTTAATTTGAAGAGCTGTATGTTGGAGTTCATATTATGATTCTGTTTATGCCCAAACTGTGGGTAACAGTTTCAAAAGTGCCTAAGTGGCTTAGGAACCTGCATCCAATTATCAAAATGACTTAAGTGCTTAGGCACTGAGAAGCCTAAGTCCCATTAACTTTCAGTGAGAGGTAGGCTCCTAAGTCACTTTTGAAAATAGGCTCCTAAGTTTGTATTTTTTTTAAAGCAGCTTTGTCTCCAAAAGAATATTTTATTTTGTTCATATGAAACTACTCATAGCACAAACCAATAAACAATTGTTCTTGGATTTTTTTGTTTCTACCGCTGTGGCTGAATGATCTTTACCTTGAAATGCATCATAATACAATGGAGGATTAAAATGATTGGTAAAATAATGTTGAGGGGAGAAATCCATTGGCTTAACCTACAATATACCTACTCTGTGGATAAAAAGCCGCCTTTAAGCTCTGGTACCTTCAGTCCTACACATAGCATGAACCATACAATTCATTAGTTTAAATTTTATGAAAACTACCTGCTGTTTAAAGCAAGCACTTTGGCTTGTAATGGGCTATGTTGCATTTAAGATCCTTTCTAGAGACATTTTATTGACCAGACAGCCCAATTAGGTTTGTAAAGTAATGTCAGGATGATCTGTCTTTATAGGTGCTCTGTGTTAATAGCTCTCAGGACTCCATTAAAGTTGTGTGGATCAAATAGCTGGCAGTGTAAGAGTGAAGCAGGAAATTAGTATATCACACACTCATTGTAAACATCACTTTCAGACGTGGCATTTTTCACAACACTCCAACGTTTCATGTCATTTAAGCTCTTCTTTAGTCATTTTCCTTGGTTTTATCTGCTGTTCTGTTGCTGTTTGGAAAGGGTGCTGCCTGATTCATTTGCAACAAATGCTTGGAATAAAAGCATCTTTAAACTATTAATGAACTCATTCAATGAAAATGAGCGCACAAACAGCTTCCAAATCTACGTAGAGTACTGGCTATAAAAGTGGACTTACTTGAATAGTGGCTAAGGTGTTAAAAGAATGACTGTGATAATGAATGCAATACATTAAAGTACAGTCATTATTGTTTAACCGTTTGATTTCTGCTCTTCATGTCAGTTGACCCACCTTCCACAGCATATCACCTACCACTTGATCTCATTTATTTTTGCTTTCATTTTCCAAAATCTCGGTGCAAGTACCACCACAATTATCTTGCCATCTTCATCTATAACTATAACATTTTATATTTCAGTGCTCATTTTGGTCATAGTTAGTAAGTTGGCTCACATAACCTTCGTCTGACTCCTTTTTATACTACTATTAACTAGTGTTAATGTGTATAGCTGTAGGGCCTGCTATGGCATCTCTTGTAGTTTGGTTTTCAATAATTCTCACTTAACCTTTTCTGTCCCTTTGTATATACATTGTGCATTCATTAAACACTATACACAACTTTTGCCATCTGCTCATGTGTAACAGTGTAATAATTCTTTATATGTTGGTCCAGATTCTTGGGTTATGTCTACACAACCTCATTGATTTCAAGATAAGGTATTCATAACCGCTCTCCTTCTGTTGAGAATAAAGTTACCATATCTAAGCTTTAAAGCAGGGGCGGGCAAACTTTTTGGCCTGAGGGCCCACATCCGGTTTCCAAAATTGTATGGAGGGCTGGTTAGGGGAGGCTGTGTCTCCCCAAACAGCCAGGTGTGGCCCGGCCCCTGCCTCCTATCTGACCCCCCTGCTTGTCGCCCCCCGGTGGCTCCCCCGGGACTCCTGCCCCATCCACTACCCCCTGCTCCCTGTCCCCGACCACCCCCGGACCCCCCCACCCCTGACTGCCCCCTGCTGCCCCATCCAACCCTCCCCTCTCACTGCTGACTACCCCCCCCCCGGACCCCTGTCCCATCCAACCCCCCTGTTTCCCCACCCTCTGACACCCCGACCCCTATCCACACCCCCAATCTCTGACCACACCCCCAAACTCCCCTGCCCTCTATCCAACCCCCCCTGTCCTCTTACCATGCTGCCTGGAGTACCGGTGGCTGGCGGCGCTACAGCCATGTCTCCCAGAGCAGCGGGTCAGGCTGTGGCTCTGCAACTGCGCTGCCCGGCCGCCAGAGCGTGGTGTGGCGCACTGAGGCTGTGGGGGAGGGGGACAGCAGGGGAAGGGCTGGGGACTAGCCTCCCGGGCCAGGAGTTCAGGGGCCGGGCAGGAGGGTCCTGCGGGCCGTAGTTTCCACAGCTCTGCTTTAAAGGCTCAACCCCGAAGAACTTACTTTGTTTTCAGTTAATTGCGTGAGTTAACCGCGATTAATCAACAGCCCTAACTGGCAGCAAATAAGAGGAAATTAAACTTGGAAAAATGCAAGTTGATATATCAGGAGATATATTTAATGAAAGGGAGAAACCTCAGAATGATAATGGATAGCAATTGAGATATGAGTTTGCAGTGTAACATGGCAGCAAAGAAGGCCAATGCAGTTCTGAACTGTATATACAAAGGAATCATATCATTGTAGTTACTCTGAAATGACTACAGTGCTGTCATGCCTTCACTATCTCCTGCTTTCATGACCAGAATCTTCTCTTCTGTGGCTCCTGAACATCAGCATCCTTGACCTTCAATCGGTCCAAAATACAAGCATAAAGCTATGTCCCTAATCCACCATACTGACTATCTTTAGCTCTTTTTCAGATCCTTCCACTAGCTCTTCCTCGCTGTCAGGATCAACTCCTTGGCTTCACTTTCAAAACCTTACACATCTTGGCTCTTCATACCTGTCTGCTTTTGTCCCTTTAATCTGTCTTTCACACTCTTTGTTCAACTCAAAATGCACAGTTAACAAGTTCCTTCGTATGCTTCTACTTCTGTCATTTCAGGGCCTTACTCCATGTGGCCTCATTTGTCTGGAACTTACTCTCTGAACCATTCCGACAACCCTTCATGCTCTCCTCTTTAAATCCCTCCTGAAAACACACTAGTTTTTGACCAAGGAGGCCTATAAACTTTGTCCTACTCGTACATATTCTAAGGGGTGTGTGTGAGACAGAGAGAGAGCACACACAAATTATGGAGCTAACAAGATCTGTGCTTAACTTTACCCGTTATTTGCATTGTTTTAATCGATTCTCTTTCCACCCTGCTGCTGCTCCTTTGCTCTGTATTTTGTCTAATTAGATCAGAAGATCTTTGAGGCAGGGGCATGTTCTTCTTCTTTGATTGTGAAGTGCTGTAAACTTAAGATCTATGCACTTGTAAAGTGCCATACGCGCCACAGAGTTGCTAGGGCTTTACAATTATAATCTATGTATCTACATTTGAAGGTGAGTTTGTTTGTTCAGTAATCTTTTTATTATGGAGGGCTATTTTGTCTTTAGTGTTGTGTACAGCGTGATAAAAGTGAATTACTGAAAACATTCAGGTATGAATTTCAGTATGCATCCAGCTGAGATTTGCTTTATTATATATTCCACATATTATTATTATTATTATTTATTATTCTGTATGAAAAGCTTCATTACATTCATAACTGTCCCTTATGTCCTGATGACCAAACCCAAATATTCCTTGAAATTGGAAGAACTTCATGATTTGCCAGGTCCCCTCTAAAGTCAGTATGAGGTGCTGCTGTGTGCATGGATGCCAGCATCAATTTTTGATTAGTGATTTGTGAAATTCAAAAAGTCATTGCAATAGCCCTGAACCTTAGTGTTAACGGAGAGTCTTCCATTGCCTTCAGAAGGTGGTCAGACAGGGTTGTAGTGGATCACCGTCTGCTATTCAGCTATTAGCAGCTCAGCATATTTTGTTAAAGTGCTGCAAGCCTTTTCTGAGTGCTGTTCCTCAAATTGTGTGCTACCTTGGACTTAAAATGCGCAGCCACTAATATCCCTGCCTGTTTGATTCATGTACCTAAAGCTGCATGGAGAGGGGCTCCCATTTCCCTTTTCTTCCCTTTTATTTGAACACTTCTGTTCTCTAGTCAGAGAGATGCTGGAAGTGACCTGGATCTTCAGATACAGCTCTTGAGCTTGTCTTAAGGGAATGAGAGCTCATTGCTTCAAGTCTGAAGCAGGAGGTGTGATCAGCAGCCACTGTTGAAAATCTAGCTTTATTCAAAGCCGATATCAGGCTAGACTCAGATGCAATTTACACGAGGAAAAGAAATATCTATATTGTGATTTCTTAATTGCAGTGGAAATGAACCAGCTATAAATTCCTGCATATATGTATAGGATTGCCACTAAAGTCAATGGTAAAGCTTCCAAGGTGCAGAATCAGACCCACGGTACTTTACTGCATTCTGAGTTGCATAAAAGCACTATGGTAATAAACTCATATGACTGAAGGGGAATCATTTAAAATCCAGGAGAAAGGGTCAGACCAGCAGTAGTAATAGGTAAGTAAATAAATAAAACAGTTAAATTAAGAGTGAAGTGCTATGGAGAGTACAATGCAGAAATATATGGGGATGTCAGTTTAACTTCTTTCATTTTAAAGTATTTGAAAATCTCTCAAATGCTGAGGGGGGGGGCAGGAAACAAACAAACAAAACCAGAAAAGCTCTACAGCGAAGTTGTCAGACACTTTGGGTCTTTGGCTGTCAGAAAGAAAGGTCATCCTGCTGCCTTTCCAAAATGCTAACAGTAATCTCTCATAGGCAGCAGCAGTAGTTCTATTATCAGCTGAGCAAGGCCCCATTGTCAGTGATTGACAAGGTTTTCACCTCCAGATTTCTTCCATAACCATGCTTAATGACTTGGGGCTTGCAGGCTACCGCTTGTGATGAAAATTCAGCAGGGCTCAGGGAAGTTGAAAATTCAGCAGCGGGCCTCATGCGATGTGCATTAGCTATCACTGCACTTGGCAGCAGAATGTTCTGCTTAGCAATGTGGAACATTTTAAGGTAGAATATAGTCTCTTATGTTTTTGTCACATGCATCGTAAAAAGCCATGAATGCACACGAATGTTAGAGTTTAAAAGGGGGTAGTAATGCGTTGGTAGACACAATCATCACAATATTGGCTAGATAAGGTGCCTCAATACTTTGAACATCTGTAGCATCTTTCATCCAAGTATTTGAAATGAGATCACTTTACAAACACTAAGTCCTAAGCTTCATTACACACTTCTGTGGCACATGTTATTCTCCTCATTTTACAGATGGATAAATGGAGACACAGAGAAGTTAAGTGGTTACACAGTCAGTGAGAGAGCCAAACATAGAACTCAGAGATCCAATTCCTGTTTATAACAACTAGATAGCCTAACAGAAATCACTATCTTCCTCAAGAAAGTGCAAATTATATAATTGTACTTTAAACTCTAGGTTTAAAAAAAAAAAAAGGATTTATAGGAGATCTGAAAAGGTCACATGATCAATAGTTCACACTGAGCTGGACATTTTGCACAAGCAGATACTTGACCTGCATGCACAATTTCAATAATTGCACATGTATTTCTGCCTGTGTCTTTAGGTTTCTGGTATTTTGAAAATCATTCCTAGAGGACAGATGTCACTATCAAAACTAATACTATTTGGAACACATGTTGGCAATCTCTGCATATAAGAGGAGGATCAATAGTCTGATTCTTCTCTCACTGAATTCAGTAGAAGTTTTGGCAGTGATATCCATGAGAGAAGGATTGGGCCCCTAAGTGAATATGGAGGCTGTACTAGTCTTTCACCTCAGAGGTCAGCCTCTCCAGGTTAGGCTTGAAGCACGTCAGTGGGGCCGGGTGTAAAAACCTTGCACTATTTGACTCTCTTGTGCCAGTTCTGTGAATAAGTAAATGAGTTCAGTCTCCAGGTGTTCAATCGGGTACCTTTCAAGATGATCAAATTCAATTTATAAAAGAATTTATAGCTAGAATTTGAGAATTGTCAGCCTATCACTAATAGCTTTGCTCAGCAAACTGTAGAAGGAAAGCTCTCCTTAATACACGACAGTAGCCAGACATGTAATTTGAAATACTGTATATACTTTTGTAAAAAGAGCAAGTAACAATTTCCCCTATCTTTTGGCTGTCTTCTGTAAGTTCATTGGAAAGGATGTTCAAGAATGCGGGGGAAAGGAAACAATAAAAAGATCAACGTTGGAAATGCACTGAAATCCCCTCAGGGATATGCTTGAGTAACTAGATCCTGACCTTGGCAAGTAAAAGAACAAAAACATGGTAGCAGGGTTAAGACTCGAGACCTAGTAGCAGAGCTGAGACAGTTTTGATGTTTGATGGCTTTTTGATCCTCCACTGTCTAATCAACAGGAATAGCCTGTGAGATTCAGAGAGCGAAGCTCAGCATCTTTATATCAATTCAGAGATGTGTTCTCCTAAAAAGTCAGCCATTGTGGATTTTACCATAGCAGAGTCTGCCGGGCTTCCTTGTCTTAGCGCCCAAGTAGGGACTAATCTTAATTCTGCAATTGAGCTTCTGTTGTGTGGAACTTAAACAGAGGGCTTTGGAACTGGGAGCCTCAAGAAATGACTCTCCCAAGACTCATTTACAAAGAGGTTTCCACACCTATGCTTTCGTCCACGCATGCAAACCTTCACATGCAGTATGTAATGTATGGTGTAGTGCCACTTTCATATCTTCTGTGCTACTTCTATCCCTTTCCATACTAGGACTTGTACCATTTACATATTTATTAATGATCTAGAAAAGAAGGTATGTGGCAAGATGGCAAAACTTGAAGACAATACCAAATTATTTAGGTTACTCAAGACCAGAGAAGACGCTGAGGAACCTCAGAGGGACTTAAGCAAGCTAAATGAATGGGTGAAACATAGCAAATGAAATTCAGTGTTGACAAATGCAAAGCAATGTAGACTGGAGGGCATATTTGATCTACACATGTACCTTCCTGAGCTCCAAATTAATTGTATCGGCTTAAGGAAAAGACCTGGGTATCATTGTGGACAACTTAATGAAAACTTCAGTGTGCAACAGTGGTCAAAAAGTAAATGATGTTAGACTGTATAAAGAATGTGATGGATAATATGAAAAAAAATATGGGGGAGAATATCAAAGCCTCAAATGAAAAGCATTAGCTGTCATTGACTTTCAGTGGGAGTTAGATGCCTAACTGCTATTTGTCCCTGTGAAAATCTCCCCCTTAATGCCATTTTATAAATCAAAGGTACATCCTCAACTGATGCACTGTTCAGTTTTGGTAACCCCATATCAAAAAGGATACAGCAGGAACAGAGAGAGGTTCAGAGATGGGAGACAAGGGTGGTTGGGTGCATGGAAAAAATGCTCCCGTGAAGAGATTTGGAAAAGATTGGGATTCTTTATCTTGGAGATAAGATGAATGAGGGGATATGATAAAAGTTTATATAAACGAATAAATGGTCTAGAAAAGGTCTCATAAGATAGAATCAAGAGGACATTGAACTGAAAGGTGACAAATTCAGAACTGATAAGAGAAAACACTTTTTCACACACAAGCCACAATTAGCCTGTGGAACTCAATGACACCATATAACATTGAGATCAAGTGCTCAGTAGGATTCAGAAAAACTAGATCTTTATACAGCTAATAAGAATATACAGATTTGTAAAAGTAACTTCTTTAAAAACAAAAGATCTTTGGAAGGGCTATAAACCCTCATGCGTCCAAGCATGAACCAAAATCTTACTATTGGGGATTGGAGGGAAGCTTTCCTTGGTACTATCCCTTCACAATCTACTACAGAGTTTCCTCTGAATCATCTAGCACAGGCCATTGTGTGAATCAGAATGCTGGAGGAGATGGACCACTATTCTGATCTGGTATGGCTGCTCCTCTTCGGAGCATGTGTACTAAGCAGAAATCAGTCCATGTTTCCAGAAGGCTAGTGACTGTGTGGGTGCTCTGTAACTCTGTTTGTTTGATAGACTTCAAGCACCTGCATGAGTTCCTGTGTTGCTTCCACTGTTCTTAATATGATGTCCTTTTGAGAGTAACCAGACATCACAATGCAGAGGCACAATATAGGAGCACAGTGGCGTCTCCTGTAATTCACTGAATAGATGACAGTTTTACTTGTTTTGTTCTATGCCATGGATGCAGTAAACTTGAGAGAAACAAAGGAATGTGCCAAAATACTTCTGCAACAAATGGACATGTTTGCCACATAACAGATATAGGGAAAGGGAAAAAAAGCTTCTGTGGGAAGTCATCTGGACAGAGGTCTTTTCTGGAGAGACCTGGCTAATGATGAGGAGACCCTATACAAATGTTTTCTTTTCCCAACTCCTCTTTTTTTTTTTTTACCTGCTAAAGCAGGAAATCACAGTATAGCTCAATTCAAGCTATAGTAGTCCAGGGGAATTGTTGTGAAAACATCTCATCTAGGTGCAGAAGGCTATTCTGTAACCTTCTGTATCCAGAAAGCCATGACAAAAATCACAAGACTAGAGCCCCCTTTGGCTGCCTTCCTTGGTTGCCATAAGGATGACAGTTCCGTGGATGTTTTGGAAAAATGCAGCCATTAAAGTTAAGGAGCTTTTAAAATATTTTCTTGGAATCGGTTTTCATGGATACTTTTTATTTCATATGGTTTCATCCCAGTCGCTCATAGTCCCTTGTCTAACTGTTGACTTATCTGTACAGTAAAACTGTACCCTGATTAATTCTAAGTCCTAGCTAAACAAATGGGTCTATGCACACTTCATAGGTACCTGCATCAGTCACTCCCACAAACCTCGCACTTTGCTTTATGGATTCCTGTATGGAATAACATCTGCAGGGTCCCATCTCTCACCCACATTCTATGGCCCATGTTGCTTCCCTGGGTGACTCCTGATTGCCTGAGACCCTCTGTGATAGGGTGTGGTACCTTATGCCCATTGCTGGTTTGTTTGACTTTATGAAGCCAGAAGTGAACCGAAGTGCAGGTTGCTAAGCAGGGAGGAAAGTTAGAGAATTCAGTATGTGCTGTAGCTCACTGGCATTGGAACAAGACAGAACTGTGACTAGGGAATTGATGATGGATCTTCAACTGGTGAGTTGGATACAAGAAGGTGAAAGAGCAGAGTCCTGTGTAGTTGTACAGTGTAGGTCACCATTTTGCCAGTCATCTGAAATTTTATTTCTCTTTATTTATTTTAGAAAATAATAAACTCTTTTCATGAATGGATCGTGCTGCATTAGTACAACTGGAAACTACTTGTAATAATTTTGCATCTTTCGGCTCATGCTTTGTCTGTGAACAATTGATGATTTCCTTGAATTAAATCTGACATTAGTTCAGGTCTGATTTATTGCCAATCCTGTACCTCCATCCAATGTAGAATTCCCTTCCCAAAATTACATTGGAGGATGTGACACTGCACTCCATATGCTTTATGAAAATATGCTTATGAATGTGAATATGGTGTAACAGGAATAAGCTTATAATATACTGAGTGCATTCATCCTGTTTGTTTGCATGTATTATCTCTATGTCTGGAGTTAGGATAATAAGATATAAACTTTTATTACTGATGTAAACACATTAAGTGGAAGCTATTAAGTGTGCTTCAGAATCAGTGAACTGTAAATGGCTCTGTTTACTTGCAAACCTTCCTGTGTATGTGTGGGCCAGCCCAAGGAGAATGGAGGCTGGGGACTCACAGGACATGTGACCATGTCACATGATACTGGAATCCATCTTAAATCTGGTACTTTTCCATTTAGAAGGAAGGGTGGGAACCCAGAGAGATGAAAGATTCCTGCCTTGTGCCAAAGCTATAAAAGGGAGTGGAACAGGACAAAGGGGGCGGCCAGACATGAGAAAACTGAGTTTCCACCTAAGATGTCTGCTGGAACTAACAAGGACTGTACCAACAGAAAGGATTGGGCCTAGACTAGGAAGGAGTATAGTCTGTGAAAGAAGCTTACTGGAACATCTCTGAGGGTGAGATATTCTCTGTAATCAGTTTCTTAATGTATTAGGCTTAGACTTGCATGTTTTGCTTTATTTTGCTTGGTGACTTACTTTGTTCTGTTTGTTATTACTTGAAACCACTTAAATCCTACTTTTTGTACTTAAAAAAATCACTTTTGTTTATGAATGAACCCAGAGTAAGTGAGCAAATAGCTGTGCATATCTCTCTATCCATATTACAGAGGGCGGACAATTAATGAGTTTTCCCTGTATACGCTTTATACAGGGTAAAACTGATTTACTTGGGGTTTGGATCCCATTGGGAACGGGGTGTCTGGGTGCTGGAGGCAAGTAACCTGCTGAGCTGTTTTCACTTAAAGCCTGCAGCTTTTGAGGCATGGTCCATGGGTCTTGGTTGCAGCAGGCTAGTGTGTCTGGCTGAACAAGGCAGGGTTCTGGAGTCCCAAGCTGGTGGGGAAAACAGGCTCAGAAGTAACTTCAGCATGTCAGGTGACAATCCCAAGGGGGTCTCTGTGACCGAACCAGTGACAGAGGGGAAGAGAGATTTTGATTTTTAATGCATGTTGAAAGCTGCTCAGAGGTTTGGAATGTTAAAATAGTCCTAACTGAGATGGATTAGTGGGCTAGCTGTAGGTGAGGTGGTCACCAATACAGTATAAATGTAATGAATCCCTGGGCTCTACTGTTTATTATATGGATTTCATCACTGCACATGAATGTGTATGTATAATATTTCAGTAGCATATAACAGCTCCAGTCATGGATCAGGGCCCCATTGTGCTCAGTGCTGAATGAAATGTATATGTGCCCTACAATTTCAAAAGTGACAAGTAATTTTAGGTACCTTCGTTTTTGAGTGTTCATCTTACAACATCCTACCGAGGCCTGATTTTGTTGCTTAAAGGTAATATATTCTAACTCAGAGAATTCACAGGACTTACTGTTACCTGAAATACCTTTGTGTTCTGGAAGTTTTGCTTTGTTTTTCAGGGAGTAAAAATATTTTAAATAGTATGATCGAAATGTTGGCCTTCAAAATTCCAGCTCCCAATGAAATGTGTTCATTATGCATGGAAGCGATATGTATTATCTGATAAAAATGGCAAGAAAAAATAGTTTTTTAATTTTATTTTTTATATGTTAAAATTTCATGGCCCCACTAGTTTTTCATATTGTCTGAAGGCTTGTTGCAAGAAATCCATTTTGTCCCTGCACCTCACAGACCAATTGGCTGGTAGACTTGAGAGGCTTGTGAAAGCTGCAGGTAAATTAATAGCAGAGAATGTGCCTAAGGACCATGCCTGGATGCTCCTGAAATCTTTCTGAAGCCTGAATTATTTGTATTAAGATAGGCAGGCACTCAGGCCTCTATGAGTCAATTCTTTGTAACAGTTGCCAATATTTTTATACCTGAGAGAGCTGCTTCATTCTTTATTATTGCTCAAAATCAATACTCCCATTGCCCTCACAAAATGCTATACAAGCATTATTGGCATTTCACTTGGCAGTGAAGGGTATCAACATCAATCTCGCCAACTGCACACTTCACTAAGCCTGTTCCACTTCTCTACTGTGTATTTGTATTCCATCTGTGATGCTCTCTTCTGCTTCATTTGAATGGGAATCCTTAGCAGAGCTTCGACACCTTCTAAGATTAGAAAATGGAAAGGCATCATTTAGCCATTGATTAAAACACACGTGTGTGTGTGTGTGTGTGTGTGTGTGTGTGTGTGTTGCAGGATTTGAAGCCTAATGAAATGTCATCTTAAAAAAAATTGCTACTAAAATCCATGTGTTATTTAAAATAATAATAATTATTATTAATCTCCTGACCCAAACTGCAGCTTCTGTTCCAACAAATTGCCATAAGATCTAAGGTGATTTTCAAGGTTTATAAAAATCCTTCTAAATTAACAAGTCTTAATTCACAAACAATCCCACATGCAGAAGAGTAGCGATATATTGCCAAACAAACCAAACATACTGTACACCAGTGTAAAGAAAGACTCTTTCGAATAGCAGCCACATGTTACTCTAATTGTGTACAGCTGCATCAGTTTGATATGCTAGCTCAGTCACGAAGATTTGCATTCAACATGTAAATTCAGCTTTAAACATGCAATTTCTAGACCTATTCTAAAATGGGAATTGTTCAAGGCATCCTGTCTCCTGCAGAGCTGTGTATCACTATATAATACAGTAGCAAGCAGAGTTTGTTCAAATAACATCAGAACCAAGGCATGCTAGAGTACTGTTAATAATATAACAATCTCTTCCATGTAGCTGCATAAAAAACAAACAAACAACAACCTGGTCTTCTTCCGCTTCCTAGTTACTCCTTAGTATTGACTCCCTGCATATTTTCTCCAGTTGCGTGATTATTGTTTAGTTCCCCTCAGGCTGGGATCTAATAAAAAAATATTGAGGTGAGTTATTTTTGCCCCAAAGTGCAGGAAACTGTTTGGGCAAGGTAGATTTATGTTTATGCACGGAGATTGTAGCCATGTTAATAACATTCAGGAATTTCAGGATTGCATTCAATTTTGTGGGAGACAGAACTATTAATTCCTCCCCGGGAGAGAAATGTTTGAACCATGCTGTGTCACTTGCAACAATTTTCCAATACCAATGTCTGAGCAGAAGAATTTCACTCAATCCCTTCTTGTCTCGCCTTGTCTCTCTGCCTCTCCCCCCAGTACCTATCCTAGCCCCACATGAGTATATTTTGGGAATGTTTATGGAACAATTATCCTGAAAATGTATCATCTGGATGAATAATAGATTTCTTCCTGCATTTTAATAGATTTTGAACGTGTTTGTTTGGGTTTACCTTCCATTCAGAATACCATCCTTGGTGATAAGCAGACCTTCCTTAATAACATAAACTATGACAATGCTCAAGCAAAGCAATTTGCTAGTGTTTGTATGGAGAGGGAGTTGGATAAACAAAAGGCCCTGGATACTGACCCTGGGATTTTGCTTCCTTTTTTATTAATATATGCCATTTGGTGCAGTCTGGATCATTCCAAAGGCAAAATATTTGTTACTCAAAAATATGAACCAAGGATAAAAATCATCCTGGACAGGGATGATTTAGCAGGATGTAATACTAACTATGTCAGGGACAGGGAAATCCTCCTTCAGTTAGAACGCTGTCCATTTAAACAGCTCTAAACATTGCTGTAGTTCAAGGAAACAATAGGGAGGGTGTAAACATCTGTCAGTATAACTGTATCTATTGATTCCTCCCTTCATTTTTATCCTTATACTTCAATCTCTTGTATGCATCCCTTGGCTCAGATTTTCAACAGGCTAAAATAGCTGTACAATTTACATACTGATTATCTGTTATATAGTCAGTTATAGCTACTATGTTTGTCAAGAACATAATGATTAATATATATAATTAGAAAATAAATAAACATTATATGTAATAGTACGACTGTTGCTACTAACCCTCCCCCACAGGATTCTGTGTTAGCTACTGCAGTGCCATGTAGATAAAGCCCCCCATAGTTTACAGGTAGATTATTTTCCAGAGTAGCATGTTTATTCTGTATCTTAAAATCCATTCTTTGTGTTTGTACATCCAGTGGTCACCAAGAAAGTTAAAGGTTACAACACTTCTAACAAATCAATGCATACTATTTACACTCAAAATCCATTAAACCGGTGGGAAAAGATAGTATATTGCACTGAAATTGCATTTTTTAAGTTGTTAAGCTCTAATGAACCTGATGTACAATGTGCTGAGTCCCCTCAACTGCCCTCCTAGAGGCACAACATGGAATGATTGAGGAGAAATAATGAAAAGCATTTAGAGCCTCAATCTGCTCTCACAGAAGTCAATGGTATTTTGGTGATCTGATTCAGTGGAAGCAGGAGCCAGACCTTTGATTAAAATACTCTAAGCTCTCATTCTGTATCCCAGCCCACAAAAATCTAGAACTGTGCATTCACAGCATCCGAGGTCTTGATCCTATGAGTTGTTCAGCACCTCAAAGGAAGTTGTGGACACTCAACACCTCACTAGATCAGGCTCTAGAACAATAAGCATAGCAATATTTTACATGTGTGTTGAAAATAATAAAGCCCTGTACCTATAACAACACTACTTTTCTTTGGAAATATTTACTAACAATGTGAATGGCCATAGGACCTGCTGCTCTTAATGCTTTGTGCCTGAAACTCCCTTTGACGTCAATAGGAGTTCTGAGCACAGATATCTTATAGGACTGGGACCTTAATTGAACTTACCTTCAGTATTTAATATAATTATCCTCCTACTGTGTTTCAATAAAGCAGGATGCTTTAATTCTGTAAAGCCCAAATCTGACATGGTCCAGCAGTTCTGGTGGGGCTGGAATGAGCAGTTACTGGGGACAAAATGAAAAAAAAAAATAGGAGCCTAAAGTTAATATTTGGGCTTCTAAAAGAATGGCATGGTGTATGAAAGCTTTGAGCATCTAATTGCTCTGACAGAAGCCAAAGGAAGCAAGTGCTGAGCATTTCTGAAACTGAGGCTATGTATTCAGGAGCCTATTTAGGCTCCTCTTTTCTAAAAAAAATAATTAATTAATAGCCTGGGATGCTAGAGAGAAACACCTAAAAAGGGGAATTTTTATGCAAAATTGATAGGTTGACAAAAATACTACTAACATCTTTGAGGGCCACTGCTGAGTGAATCTAGAATGGGCTATTTTCTGCTACATTATGTTGTTGTTGTAATACTGTTGTTTCCAGAAAATCTCTCTTTAGGAAATTGCCAAAGTGATTATATTGAGTAAACTTTAGTGATTGGTTACATTTGCACTCTTCTTGTTTTCCCTGGCTATAGTTCAGACTCTAGGCGCTTTCAGAAGTTTTCATAGGCTACAGACAACATTCAGGGAGACCATTTATTTGAACATCAACTCCTTTATGAGATATTTCTTCCAACAACTCAAGAATATACATACACCAGGAGCAAAAAGGATGGTAACAAGCATTCCCTTTGCTCCTGAAGATGGCAACAGTGGGCCCCCAGTACTTACCCCAGCAGCTGGGGTACAGCGACTGTGCTGGGTTATTAAAAGAGCTAGACCAGCCGCACATTTCTTCTGCTGCTCCACACAGAGGCCTCTAGGCTGGAGTGACGGTTGGACTCCCAAAAGGAGTGGTGTTTGGAGCTAACACCCCATTGAAGCAAATGTGGTAGTTTGCATATCTCAGAGTTACTTGTTGCATGCTATATGCAGATTCAGGTAGCAGTTTCTGCATTGGCTACACCTAGGTCATGCTTTCAAGGTTTTCTTTGCAACTGTGTAGGTTAGAAACATATTTTTAAAATATTGTTTTGACGAAAGCAGAGATTCTCATGTAATCACATGAATCCCGGAGCTGGGACCCTAAGTATTGGCCATTACTGCCTGTGCCTTAATCAAGCCCTGAAAGGGAATTGAGCACTGACCAGAGACCTTCAGAATGAGCTCCCACACCAAGGATGGTGGATCCTCTGAGCCAAGTGCTCTGTTATTCCTTTTCAACTTGGTGTTCTAAGGTTCCTGCATTTATCCACCACTGCCTTGGTACACAGTGACTTATGGATTGGTTTGATATGTTGTAAAAGACTTGGGAATTCTTCAGGATGAAAGTCACCATTTAAGAAGCTGCTGCTGTTTTATTACTGCACTGTGGAGCTTTTATTATTGTGAAATGTATCTGATAATTGAATGCAGTGGACCAGCTCTAAGCAGGGCAACTTCCACTCAAGTCATTAGGACTTCTACCCATGTATACTAGGACTGAATTTGACCTGGGATGCTTAAATAGGAACCCTGTCATCCAAGTTGATGCTGTTATTCTGTGATTCGGCTGGGTCATTCCAATAATTAATAGTTTGGTATATGAAACCATTTGTTGGCTTGTTTCATTTTCTTTGCCTCTGACTGGGGTGTCTGATTAGATGCAAATATTTTTTTCCCAAGGGAAGCACTCTCTGATTTGTGACCCGTTCAGCATTAAATCACTACATCTTTCTGAGTAATAAGACTTCAAATTCTGAAAGAAACCTCTGCAGACAAATGTTGAAACTGTGGTGTCCGCACTTTTATTTTCTTCAAGCATGTCACCCAGCTGCACCACGGCCAGTACTTTGTGTTCATTTCGTCTTGCTGAGCCTGATTGCTTCCTTGATCCTTTACATCTCACCCCACTGCCCAAATTCTTCTCAGGTCTGCAGTTACTCACTTGCATCATTGCACAGTCTTTGCATAATTCTAATCTCAAAGACCCCCCAAAAAACAACTACTTTGGAGACAGAGACAGTACAACAGATGGGAGGGGGGAGGATGTGGTATATTTAAATACTTGCACTTAGTAAGGGGAATCGTGGAGTCAACAACTAAACCCTCAATATGTGGCAGTGGTCAAAGAAGGCAACACACAGTATGGTTGTATAATAGGATGGAAAGTAACATAGAGGCACTAGGGGGTGTTATGCCTTGGTGAAATGCCAGCTCAATGGTTCGCTCTAAAGTTTTATACCTAGAATATTTTAAGGATTTAAAGTACTTTTTTTTTCCTGGACAAAAGGCTTTTTTCTCCTGGCACCTTTCTATGCCCCTGTCTGTCTTCCTCAACCCCCTGAACCCTTCCTCTACATCTTCTCTGGTTCATTTCACCTTCCATGGCCTCTGCACGCCCCTGTCTTTGACTCCCCTTTTTCTATGATCCCTCTTTCCATATCTACTTCTCTCTTCCTTCATCTACATTTCCCCACCACTTACCTTGCCCTCCCAAACCCGTACTCTTTTTTTTTGTGCCTTCTCAGCCTGTGTCTGTCCCCCATCTTCCCCAGCAACCTCACCACTACCTATGTCTCCAGCCTAACGACCTGCTTACCCGCAGCCCCCATTCCATGTCAGGCCTCCATGTACCTCCTTAGCCCATGTCCCCAGTTCACATTCTTGAGGGCTTCTGCTCCCGCTCTATCCCTCCCAGCCTGCTCCACCCTCCTCCTGCCCTCCCACCATATATCACCTGTGGTGCAGCAGCTGCTGCAGCAAAATCTTGATTCAGCAACAGGTCAGTTTGATATTTATAAACAATTATATTTTAATCACTCTTCTCTGTGATTTAATCACTGTTCTATATGAAGCGATTTAATCACTGTGATTTAATCACTGTTCTATATGAAGAAAAACAGCTCTTCATAGTTTTAAAAATTCCCCAGCAGTCCTCTGCAAAAGCATTAATCGCCAAAGAACAAACTTAGAGTATATAAGCTAAAACATTCTGCATATATGATGAGTTTTATATATGAAAGCTGTTACATTTTTGAAATACCATAACTTTAAAACTCCTTTTCTGATTTCTCCCAGACTTTTCCCAAAAGTGATATGAAATTTGTGGGGAAATGTCTTTCTTTTAAGGGAAACTTAGGAGGATTTTAATGGACCATTTTCTCCTTCCTTGTTACTTCAGTCAATCCAGGATACTTCTGGAGGATGTATCTTTCTCTAACTGCTTCCAACCCCACATCAGTCCTAAAATATCACCCTTCTCTTCAGTCACAGACCTCTAAAATCTCCTTTATTTCTCTCTCCCACACCAAAACAATCTAATTTCTTTTATAAGCTCTTTACTTTGTGAGCATGAGCATTGCAGATGATGTAAATAAGATCCAGCTCAAAAAGAGATGCTGTAGATTGCAAGCGGAGATTATCTTTGAGCTTTCAGAAACCAAACAAAAATGCAGCAGGGTAAATTAGGCTTATTTTTCATTTTTGGATTCTTGGTGAAAAGATTAAATGTATCAGTTCGGCTTTATCTGCAAAACATTTCAGAGAGCTCGGTGACCTCCAATCACCGCTATACTTCCCAGGTACAATGGAGCTGTGGATGAGTAGCAGGGAGGCTTGTGAGAGCAGGAGACAGACTTTCAGAGGAGCTTGACCTAGGCTATGGCACTCACTGCCACAAGAAATAAGAATACCTGTGGACTGCACCATTTTCCAACCAATACATTCTTTATATGCACATTTAGACATGCAACCTCCCACTCCCCATACCAATCAAGCTATTTCTCCTATTAACTGGTAAGAAAGAAAAAGAACAAAAAAAGATTAAATTTGCGATTATTTTTACACACATGCATGCATTTTATATAGTGTGTATGTGTTAGACCCTCATATATTATGATGATGGAGGACATATAAGCCACCTAAAGAGAGAGCAAGCAACTCACTTTAAACAATAGGGCCAAATTATGCCTCCGTTTAAACCTATTTAATTCCACTCATGTAAGAGGTTACATATGTGTTTATTGGGTGAGGACAGACTTTGGCCCATCGTTTTTATTTGCAAGAATATAGACAGTGGATTTATTGTTTTATCCATTAATCAAATTGTTCCATTTATAGCAAATTCTAGCTGAAGAACAGAAAAATCCAACAAAATAGAAAGGGCAACAATAAAGTGATTAAAAAAAAAAGATCCCTTCATAACACACTGAGGTGCATGGGGATCCAGTATGGCATGTGTGTTATAGTGGTTAATACTGAATCCCTGTTTCACATACTTGAGGGAATGAGAGAGAGATCTCTCCTTGCAATCAAGCCGTCTTGTGTTTGGATTTCTTAGGACATGATCCTTCTTTCAGACATACAAAAAAGAAAGTCTAATGCAAACATGCGAGAGTAGGAGGTAACAGTTTACTTTTGTGCTAGCTTTTCATCGGCAGTGTTATAACAACCACTAATTTCATATTTGTAGAATGAAGTGTATTGATTCAAGAGTGAGATTCTTTCTGCTTGCATGCTATAATATGAGTTCCACTCATGTTGTCCTAGCTTAACATGAAATGAAATCGGAGGAAGGGGAGAGAAAAGTAGAGATGAGACACATGTGACATTATTTGCAACTAGCTCAGCACTCATCTTGAAATGATTTGGTGCTCAGGCTATTCAACAAGCATGAGAAAGATAATAATCAGCCTTTGGTTTTAGATTCCTTTGAGCTTTATTATAGAATAATTTAATTAAAATACATTTTTATTGCCATTTTACTGTCTCTGTCTGCTCTCCTTACTGCTGTAATTTCCTGAAAAGGAGATGTATGACATCCTGTGGGCATCCGTGGTAGCTTTTCAATCATCAATTCATGTTCTGTGCTATTATTTTCATTTTGCGGAAAGGACAATTTTTTTTCCTTCACAAAAATGAGTGGTTTGATTATTTGATGCAGAACTAGGAAAATTAAACCTTTCTTTCTCTTCTGGGCACACTGGGGTCATAGTGCAGACTTGGAGGGGTAATGATGGAAAATCTCATACATACAAGTTTTGTTGGACTGTTTGTCCAGAGAGGAGAGTTGGTCTCATGACTGGGACTCAGGAAACCTGGATTCAATTCCCAGTGCTGCCACAGGCTTGCTGTGTGATTTTGGGCAAGTTGCTTGTTCCAGCAGTGCTCTATTCATGAAACCAAGATAACCCGGTTCCCAACTGTTTCTTTGTCTTGTCCATTTAGCTCTTCCAAATAGGGACAATCTCTTACTCCATGTGTACACAGTGCCTAGGACAACTGGGCTCAGTTGATGCTTTTATACATTACTGTAATAGAATAATACCCGTCTTTCTATCCAGTTACTTATAAGGGCTTCGTCACCCTAGTATGTGAGCTACCCTTTCTGTATTTCTATAGATCATGATTGTGACATTTTTCACTTTCTTGATGATATAGAAGCTCCTCAGTGCAAAGTTGTCACGGGCGAAAACCGCATTTTACGCAAGGCTCCAGCTTGCAAACCAAGCTAGCCAAAAAGTGTTTTTGTTTGGTCTTTTCAGAAAACTGATGGGAAAGCCAGTACCCGCCAATTTCACTTTACATGGGAAGCTTCCTGCTCAGCTTGCGTCTGATGCTAAGCTGCTAAATTCTTTGCAGTGGGCTGAGTTTCACAGACAGTAATGTGCACAGTGTGGCAGCTCCTACTGAGATGCCAAGTAAAAGGAGCTGAAAAGCACGTTTGACTAACTCATGCCAGACAGAGCTTAGGTGTATAATGAAAGTTGTAATGAGTCCCTGGTGGTTGGGGGTCTTCTTCAATGGAAATCAATATATTATTTATTAATAAAATATTTATCAAGTTGTCTCATTTAATTTGCTAGCTTGCATGAGAGTACGCTCTGCCAGCAGAATGTATCGTATTTGCATTGTTCAGTTATCACCACGAGTTTCAATGTTGCAGAATAATAAATAAATAAAAGTGCATGGTCCGTAAGTGCATCTGAAATGGACTAATTTAAACATGCTAGCTTGAGAAAGTTTTCAAAATTATGTCTCCCACCCGTAAATCATGTGACTTCTTAAATATGCAAATCAGCTGTCAAAAAGCCTGGTCAGTGGTCCCCTGCCAGCTGATGATCGAACAACTAGCTTTTGTCTTTTTCAGGGAACACAGAATTCATTGTATTCTTTCAGATTTCTTTAAAGGGCTTTGAGAAGCTCTGGAGGATGAGTGCCATTAGTAAGTATTACATCACTAGCCTTTTGGCACTAAGAAGTTTACTTTTTATTATGATGTGAAATATATGCAAAACTGTGGGACTACTGGTACCACCATATCTAAAAATGACACAGTTAATGCAGTGCTGGGATGGTTAGTGGCCTTAGTGATATTTACATTTTATTTTTAAAGTTGAATTGCTTTTAGTTTGTTTGGCTTTGCAAAATATATTCTATACAACTAGTGCCTGCTTCTCAGAGGTGCTGAGCACCGAGACCCCACACTGATTTCCTTTGGAGGAGTTGTGCTCAGCATTTTTAAAAATCAGATCTATAACTTCTATTCGTATTATGGTGCATCCGAATACAAAAATGAACATTACACATTTTGATGTGTAGCGCTACAAGATCATGAAGGAGAAGAGCCACTTGAGGCGAAAATGTGCCTGTGGCAGTGGCCCTCCTTTCTTTATTTTGTCTTCTGTATGATTGTTTTCTTTAAACTGTCTATTCTAATGGCAGCATTTGCACATATTTTGTGTCCTAATTTGCATATGGAGGCTATTAAGTACCTGCTAGCAGCTTGCCAGTGTTAAGGTCATTAGGATCCCATCACCATAGGATACCGGCCATAATCCCCATAAACGAATGTCGATCAGACTGATGAATGACAGATGATGAGTTTGGAATAAACACTGACCTTTTGACATGTAGAAATAAAACATCTATTGTGTGTTTGGATTCCAGGTTAATGATTACTCTACTGCCCGCACCTCCTCTTTTTCCCTTGGTGGCAAGTTGTTGTTGTCATGCAGGAGTCTGAGGCCTGCTGTGCCACTGGCATAGTAGCTGAAATATTCTGATCTTGTAATGAGGCTACAGGTCAAATCTGGTATCCTTAAACACCCATCCCATTTTCTTACACACAGCAGTTAATGCACATTGAAAATAACAAGCTACAGATGAAAGACCATTCTATTTGAAGGTTTTAAAATGTCTCGTCTTTTTGTCTGATAAAAATAGACTTTTAAAGCATTTCCTCTGCAAAGCTAAGACTTGTGAAACAACTGTTGCTCAAGAGCACTCCTGCAAAAGCTGCCTATGCACCTCTGATAATGATCAGCATTTTGGAAATCAAATTACAGGGAGGTTTTGGTTTGCCAGGAGATGATGGGGAGAAAACACGCACATTGCCCATAAACATTACAAGCAGGGATATTTCTAGTGCCTGAAAAGATCCAGGCTTAAGCCTGAGGCTAAGAACATTAACAGGCAGAGAATCTGCTAACACCTGCTTCAAATCATTTCTGCCCAGAGCATGAAGAAATAGTTTTATGGGCATACATTGCAACACAGATAGAATGAAACATAAAACAAAGATCGGACCACTTCTCATTAAAGAATATGCCCCTTTTTGTATGTAAGGGATGTTAACCCTTGTGTTCTGGCCAAAATCTGATTTGTGCAATCACTATTCATTATAAATAACGTTGGTCAACATTATAAATAAAATGTTTTGCCTCATTTTGGTTAGTGGAATTGTTAACATATTGATCCTTTTGATATGTTTATTATTTGTAACAATCATCTAAATAGTTCAGCTAACTATGGGTTGTTCACAAATTTTTCTTTTTGACTATTTGCTATTCACATAGTGTAGTTGGTTACCAAAGTCACATAGTATTGGTTAAAAGAAAAGGAGTACTTGTGGCACCTTAGAGACTAACAAATTTATTTGAGCATAAGCTTTCGTGAGCTACAGCTCACTTCATTGTTCCTTCCCCGCTCTGAACTCTAGGGTACAATTGTGGGGACCTGCATGAAAACCCCCTAAGCTTATTTTTACCAGCTTAGGTTAAAACTTCCCCAAGGTACAAACTATTTTACCTTTTGCCCTTGTACTTTACTGCTGCCACCACCAAGCATCTAACAGATATATAACCGGGAAAGAGCCCGCTTGGAAACGTCTTTCCCCCTAAAATCCTCCCCAAATCCTACACCCCCTTTCCCGGGGAAGGCTTGATAAAAATCCTCACCAATTTGCATAGGTGAACACAGACCCAAACCCTTGGATCTTAAGAACAATGAAAAAACAATCAGGTTCTTAAAAGAAGAATTTTAATTGAAGAAAAAAATAAAAGAATCATCTCTGTAAAATCAGGATGGTAAATACCTTACAGGGTAATCAGATTCAAAACATAAAGAATCCCTCTAGGCAAAACCTTAAGTTACAAAAAGACACAAAATCAGGAATATACATTCCATTCAGCACAGCTATTTTATCAGCCATTAAAACAAAACAGAATCTAACACATATCTAGCTAGATTACTTACTAAGTTCTAAGACTCCATTCCTTTTCTGTTCCCGGCAAAAGCATCACACAGACAGAGAGAACCTTGACTAGGTTACTGAAAGTTTTAAAACAGGAGAATAATGAATCATGCTTTTGCAGTATTCAGAGTAGCAGCTGTGTTAGTCTGTATCCGCAAAAAGAAAAGGAGTCCTTGTGGCACTTTAGAGACTAACAAATTTATTTGAGCATAAGCTTTCGTGAGCTACAGCTCACTTCATCCCACTGAATGCATCCGATGAAGTGAGCTGTAGCTCAAGAAAGCTTATGCTCAAATAAATTTGTTAGTCTCTAAGGTGCCACAAGTACTCCTTTTCTTTTTGCTCTTGCAGTAGAAATGTTCAGATGAATAATCACTCATGCCACAATTTGTGGCACCTTGGAGATCTGCAAATATTTTCACCAATACATGGCAATTATCTGAATACTCAAACTTAATGAGTATTCTGGCCCTACAAAATATAGTGAACTGAACCAGGTGCTTTTGTGTGTGTGAAAATATTCAAGAATATTTTTTTCCTATTGTAGAAGCTTCTTAAATCACATTCTGAATATTTTGCGATTCTAGGACAAAACTTCAGATATGTGAATCCATTTTACCCACTGGTTTTGGTGGTAGATGTGTCATTTGGTTTTTTTAACGGAAGGATATCTAGGAGAAATTCTTCCTGCATCTTTTCTGTCGATTTTGTCTATTTCAGACAGATGCTGCTGGTTTGCACAATTACTACAAAGTTCATTGGCCAAGCTTATTAAAGGCCTGACTAAAAGACCAGTGAAGCCCATGGGATTCTTTCCAGTGACTTCAAAGGACTTTGTGTCTGGTCCAAAGTGTAGAGTAATCTAATGTTCTGTGCTACTGCATATGTGGCTTGTTGCAAAGTGTGTTGATCCATCATGATTTTGTTCTCTTGATTGGCTGTTGCCTTTTTTGTGCCTTCTTTTAACTGTTGGTCTTGTAACCTTGTGGGGGTGTGCTTTCAAAAGTGCTTACGGAGGTTAGTCATCCAACTCCCATTGGTTTTAATGACTAACTACCTTAGGCACTTTTGAAAATTCCATCCTTAAGATATGTCTACACTGCGATTAGAAACCCATGGCTGGCTCATGCCAGCTGACTCAGGCTCACAGGGCTCTGACTAAGGGGCTGTTTAATTGTGGTGTAGACTTTCAGGGTTGGGCTGCAGCCTCAGCTCTGGGACCCTTTCACCATGCAGTGTCCCAGAGCTTGGGGTCCAGCCCAGCCCAAATGTCTACACCACAATTAAACAGCCCCGTTGTCTGAGTCCAAGTCTTCTGCCATGGGCCAGTCACAGGTTTTTAATGGCAGTGTAGACATACCCTCAATGTTTTATTGCTGCTGTTTCTTTGTTGTATTGGGTGTTGCCGCTTGATTCCTCTCCCTGCACTTTCTCTCTCCTGCATTTTGTGCACGTGTCCTGCAGGGAGAGAGGAGGAGCAAGTTTAGCCTTCCCTTTGGAATCCTCTTGAACTCTACCATACTGTCATTCTCTTACTGGTTTTATTTCTCCTGGTTTTTTATTTTATTTTTTTCATCTCTCCCCCACCCCTGCTTGTAGATGTTACTGTTGATTTTAATATTCGTGCTATGCCCTTTTCTGCACTAGATGAAGCTCTTTTGAATTTATGGTTTATCTGACCATGTATTGATGCCAATGCTGGCACTATTACAGTTGCCTTCTTCAGCACAGAACCCGTTGATCTTGGTGCCACCAATAATGAGGACATTGATGCAGTACCATTTGGTGGTACAGTAGAGCAGCATTGAGTTGGAGGGTAAGCCAATACATGCAGAAGAGGTGCTCTCCTTAAGCAGAGAATGTTCTTTCATTCTGGACAGTAACTGTAGCAGTTACATGAAGAAAAAAATGAGAATTCTGTTGCATTTCATATCTTCTGTGTCATGAGGTCCATGGTAGCTAGAATTGCCCAGTGGTCCCCTGGCTGGATTTTGTTTTAAACATTGTTAGGGAATATTGCTTGGGTTCATGGCTCTGCTTATTTTTCCTGGTTGTAGGACCTGTAGCCTTGTGAAAACCTGGTGTAGCTGAGGATTTTTATCTCTTTAGTACTGCATGGAAGATGGAGAGAGGTGTTGAGGCAAAGATCACACCTTCTTCACTCACTTATCTAGAACAGGACTTCAAAGTACAGCATTTATATTCAGAGGAGACTACTGGTGCTATATCTACTGGTCTTAGCTTTTGAGGATTCCTGGATAGTAACTAGGTCACATCCAGATGACGTAACCGGGTTAATCAGGACAAAGAAAGCAGAGCCATCCTCCTTGTCATCTTCACTGTCCTCCTGAGGAAGCATCTGTCCCATCAGTGACTAAGTAATGGCCTCCATTCTCCTGACCCCTCTCATGCAGCACCTCATAGCCCATCAATGTGTGAGTCAGGAACATCTCTGTCAACAAGCATTGACACCAGCTGCAGCAAGGCCCTCATTATTGGTGGCACTAAATTCCTGGCATCCAGATCAGTGGGCTCTGTGCTGAAGATAACTGCCATAGTGCAGGCATTGACATCAATGCAGAGTATCCCTCTGTATATAAAATCTGCTCTATTTTACAGCATCCTCAGATGTGCTAAGTGTTTTACACAAGCAGTAAAGGATAAATGCCTTCCCTGAAGTGCTCGTAGTCTGGAATGTAGACATGACAGCAAGTGACGGTAATAGGCAAAGAGAGTTGATTCCTTAGTTCAGTCACATGCACATTTGGAGTGTGGGTTTTGGTTTTTTTGTTTTGTTTTTTTTAAGTCTGAACACCTTTCTTGTAGGTAACATGTTGAAGGTGAGTTGTTAGGAGGCATTAACTCAGGAAAAGGCGTGTAAGCTGGGTAAAGAGGGGTTGGGAAGGATAGTGCACCATCTGTAAGCCCTTACGCTGGACCTTAAAATCTTTTTTTAGTACCACGTATTTTTTCAAACCAGATGCCACCGATAGGGGTATGAGAGAGTGTCTGAGGCAAAGTAGCAGGTGTAAGTGATACCCAGAGTGACAGGTTGTGACTGTAACCAGGTTTGTTGACACAATGGACTTAGAAATAGGGTCAACCAAAGGAAGGGGGAAAGATGAAATCCTGAACCAAGAGAGCAATTCATTTCAGCTATCTGTTTCTGGCTTAATGTGGGAAGAAAGAATTACAGTCTCTGCCAACCTGTTGCACCATCTTTACCATTCGACTGGAGGAAGTAAAAAGGCTGCAGAGCACATATGTGTTTATTTAAATCCTCCTGTGGTCCAGAGCACTGAAGAAAGAAAAAAATGTTTAATGCAGTTTCTGCTAGGCCAGTGCTAATTGTTCCCAAGGCAGGAGAATAAACCCTTTTTCATGTTCCTGTCACGCACTTTATCCAGGTAAACTGTATCCACAATTTTCACTCCAGGGTTCTCCTGTGAAGAGACTGCACAATTAGTGTAAACTGGGGATTACACTGTCACATGAACAGATGGACATTAGGCATTGTCCTTGTCAGGTTAATATTATATTTATAAGATGCTGCTGTAGTGATCCAGGATGCATACACTAAAATCTCCCAACAAGTTAGCTAGAGGAGCTGTAACTTTACCTCAAGTGTATGTGGCTCTGAGTCAGAGGAACTCTGGTTGAAATCTCACCGTTTTTTCCATACTGTCCTAATAACTTGCTTGTGTGCTGACACTAATCAGCATCATCTCTAAGCAGTATTGATCTTTTAATGTCTGCCAGTCAACTTCATACAGCATAAACTGTCACCACAAAGCCTTCTGTTAGGAAGCTTTATCTGAAAATAAGGCTATTAGCAGCTGGTTTTAAATTCTGTCAAAGTCTAGTTCCCACTTCCTAATGCACAGTCTTCTATATAATGTCTGATTATCACTCTCAAGTCCCAGGAACATGAATATAACTCCAGGGGAAAGGGGTGGGGGGAGGAGAGAAAAACGTTGTATAACCAACATACAAATTTTTTTCTTCTTTTTCTCTCTCTGATTTTTGTTTTGCAGTTATTTCCTTACAGTACCTTGATGACAAAAATGTATTGCCTAATGAAGGCTGCAAGAAAATTATCTAGACAAAATTGCTGCCATTCTTTATAAAGGGGACAGGAAGGATGGAAACTCTTTTTTTTTTTTCTTCAGAACAAGGGCTTTGGAAGAGAATGTCAGATCCCTGGAGAAATATCATTTCCCCTAATTCAAGTATTTTATTTGTAGCTCCTACATCTGAATATGTTTTTCTTCAGACTAGAGATTTGTAAGTGAATTATCCCTTTGCTGAAAACCACACACCACATGCATATTTTGCTGTGATACCTAATTACCATTTGATATTTTTGGATAACCAGGGTCTAATTCTCCTCTGATTTGTACCAATTTTATGCTGCTTCAATTCCATTGACTTCAACTAAGTTATTCTTGATTTACACTGAAAGTGAGATTAGAATCATGCCCCGATTTCTCATGCCCCAGTCCCCTAGAAAGTTAGAGAATGGGTCAAATTGTTTATTCAGTTCAGCCAAGCTAGATTCCCAACTGAGCAAGTTAACACTTAACTTTCAAGTCTGGTCGGTAACTTTGGAAAGTTGCAATATCCCAATAAATTTGCTTGTTAGAAAATACAAAAGAGGAAATATTACAAACAATCATTGTAGTTATTGTAGCAATGAAAGCACAAATAGATTCATTGCTGCTATCTGACATTTTCCTCTCAGAAGAGTGTTTTTTTTCTATACTTTTTGTTCAAAAGTGCCTATTATCTATTTGGCAGTGTCTACATTCATTGGGATCTATTTGATTTGCTTGTATTTTGGCTTCAGTTACAATTCATGATTGAGATTTGTCAAAGCCAGCAAGGATATTTATATACAGAGTTCCCATTGAAATTAATGAGTTATGTGGCTAAATCTCCAGCTCGGCTTTGAAAATCATAACCATGATTTTTAATGGATTAAACTTTAGGCTTACGCAGCATACACCATTTCATATTTCATTCTGAGCCTTTACCTACAGGACACTCCAACTGGGATTGCTTTCTAGAAATTCCACCAAGGTTTCTAGAGTCCACTTGTAACTGTAATTTGCACTGCCGTTGTGATCAGTATAGGTTGACCATATGTCCCGTTTTGGCCAGGACAGTCCCCTTTTTAAGCCCTTTCCTGGATGTCCCTCTTTCTTTCTTTCTTTTCTTTTGTTGCAAAATGGAGTATTCATCCCATTTGCTCTTGCCAACCGATCATCATTTTGCCCAAAAATGAGGCGCACGGAGGAAAGTGTTGGGGGGGGGGGGCGAGTGATGATGCAGACACTGGGACTTGGGCTGTCAGCCCCAGCCCCGGGAGGCCTCAAGACTGTCCTGTGTCGGCGGGAGGGAAGGCCTCAGGTGAGCCCCACACTGGGGACGGGGCTTGGGCTGTCAGCCCCAAGTAGCAGGGCTTGGGCTTCAGTCCCAGCCCTGGGTGGCAGGGGGAAAGGGGCCTCGGGCAAGCCCCCTGGTGTGTGTGGCAGCCTCAGACTGCCAGTCCCAAGTGGCGGGCTCAGGCGAGCCCCATGCGTGGGAGTTGGGTGGGGGAGTGGGTTTGGCCAGCCCCTTTTGGAAATATGGTCACCCTAGATCAGTGTGGCCAATGCTGAGAATCAAGGAAACATATCAAGCAGAGGTTTGGATAGAAGCCAATCCCAAACCAAACTTCGGACTTTGACTAATTAATCCTCAGCACCCTTGTGATGGGGTTGGTGTTGGATAAGTACTATCTTCGTTTTAGGAATGGGGAAATTAAAGTACAGAAGTAACTTATCAAGGTCACAGAGTTGGCGTTAATATGGGTGTGACGGCTTCCCCCTGGGTGCCACCTGGAACTGGGGTACTGCTGAGCCTCTGACCCACCATCATGGGCTCCTTCTCACACTGTGCAGCTCTGACAAGCTGCAGACACGCTCCTGGTCTTGCTCTTCCACAGGCATACACACAGATAAGGACACACCCAGCTGCAGTTACATGCATGCTTTCTGACCAGCCATTGCATGTAAACCAACAATAGAGAGACTACAGCCAAAATACCCACCAGCTTCCTGGCCTAGGACCCCAGAGCAGTACCATCCTGTCCTGGTCCAAACCCTAACCAGTATGAATTTATTATCCAGTTTGCCTCCTACTCAATGTGGTGAGGAATATGCAACAGCCCCTGCCTCTTGAGCTAAGATTTCCAGGCACTTCACTCCAAACTCACTGGTTTAGATTAAAACATAAAACAAGTTTATTAACTACAAAAATAGATTTTAAGTGATTATAAGTGATAGCAAACAGATCAAAACAGATTACCTAGTAAATAACCAAAACCGCATACTAAGCTTAACATACTAGAAAGATCGAATTTGAATTGACAATCTCTCACCCTAACTGATGATACAAAGGCGCTGCAGATTCTTAAGCTAAAAGCTACACTTGCTTTGCAGCTTGGAATCCCCAAGTCTTTCATACACTGGCTAGAAATCCCTTTAGCCTGGGTTCAGCACTTCCCCCAGTTCAATCTTTGTTCCTCAGGTGTTTCCAGGAGTTTTCTCTTGTGGGGAGTGAAGAACTCCAGATGATGGCACTCCCTGCCTTATATAGCTTTAGCATAGGGTAGGAACCCTTTGTTTCAAAACTTAGTTCCCAGACCAGTCTGTGGAAAAATACTTACATCCAAAGTTGGAGGCCAGAGACATATGGCCTGGTCATATGTCCTCTTAGAGTTATAGCAGCCATTGCTTACAGGCTGGCCAAAATGCCCACAGGAAGGTTAAGCTATTCCACAGTCCATTGTCTTTGCTGATGGACTTCTTCATTGTTGTAACTGAAAAGCTGGCTGTGGGTATTTTCCAGAGTAAGCCCATGTGAATTACAGCTCCCTAGTCAATATTCAGAACTTCAGATACAAAAATGATACGTGCAAACAAATAGCATAATCATAGCAAATCATAACCATAACTTTTCCAATGACACCTTCCATGACCCATCTTGCATAAAATACATCATAATTATGCTATAAACATATCATAATAATATCACTCTGAAGAATATGGGGTGCAATGTCACAATGGGGATAGAATTCAGTACTCCCTGCCTCCAGCCATGTGCTCAGTTCATTAGATAAGATAGAGGGGGAAACTATCTCCAACTCTGTCAAACAAACATTTGAGCCATTCCCTAATTTTTGTGGGTTTGGCAGACAGTGTTATGTTGGATCATAATGTTGTGTTGCAAAGCAAATGTCAGTGAATCATGCTGCTGGCCTCTGGAACTTGGGGAAGAGCCTGGGTTTGAGATGGGGGAGGCACCAAAGTAAGAGCTGTATTCTGGCAAAAGATATATTCTGCATATTATTCCTTCTTAAATACTACAGTCACAACCATAACTGAACACATAATATAGTGCTTCCAGGTCTGTGCAACCACATTAAAAATGTTGACTGAGACCAGAAATGAGAACTCATGAGTCCTGCAGCTGTTTTGAGAGGGAAATCAACAGGAAAACTAAAAGCTGGTGGATGCTATCTCTCTTTCCCTTCCCAGCTGTTACGCCTATGCTTTATGATAAGTACTCCATTCCAAATTTCTTCAGGATCACCCACTCCTAATCTAGAGAAATCTTTTTGTTTTTTTTTGGTTTTACTGCAGGAATTGCTTTAAGCTAATGTACAGTATCTCCTCCCCAACCCCCCACCCCCGGCCATTTGTTTCTTTATCAGGTCTGATGAGATTATTACATGTCAACCTCAAAGGCCATTCCAAGTGCACTAGCATCAATATAAGAGCACCCCAGAATGTTGAGCTCTCTCACTAATTAAAAAACACACCAATTTCTTGCAGTTTCAAATTCCCTAATTAATCTCACGCTTTCTTAGAGATCTCCTGGGGTATACCATGCTCTGTATGCATGTATGTATGTAAGGGGAAGGTAGAGAGGCATAGGAGGCCCTGAGATGGAAATCTAATAAATGAAAAGGTCTAACATGATCTGAGATACCAGGCCCATTTATAAGGCCTGGCAAGCTGAC
Organism: Eretmochelys imbricata; assembly: GCF_965152235.1. Classification (NCBI taxonomy): domain Eukaryota; kingdom Metazoa; phylum Chordata; order Testudines; family Cheloniidae; genus Eretmochelys; species Eretmochelys imbricata. The sequence goes on from NC_135576.1 coordinate 93,075,506, forward strand.
TTCATTACCGGCTGCCTCGGGTTATCAGGGGAGACAGTGACAGATCATTTTGTAGGGCCTGGAGGGAGCCAGATCTGTCTGCCTAGAAAAACAAATAAATCCAGGCCTGAGACTGAGGTTAAAAAAGATTTACAAGGCTCACTGATGCATGTGCCCCTCTTAGAGTAGATTTTGGCTGCTAGCCATGGGAAGCTACCCCAACTGTTTCACATATCCTGCAATCTGTAAGGCAAGTAAACTGCTTGCTTCTGATTGCGGGGAGTTTTCCTTTCTTTAGTAGTGTCTCTGAGGACAACAAACCACACATGCACAACAAAAAAGAAGGAGAGTGGGGAGAGTGAGGAGTGTCTTACTGGAAGATCTTATAAAACAAAGCATAAATCTTTTGACGTCTGACCTTTTCACTCCCACGTTTCCAAGGGCAGGTTGAATAAAGCAAAACTCGTCAGGCTGCTGAAAGAGTAATGTCCTTCATTTTGCATAAAACAAAAAGGCAACCTGCTTTTCAAACCAAAGGGGGGGAGAAAGCCCACAGGGAATTGTTACTGTTTAATAACAAACCACTTGAAACCCACTTGATTTATTAGAAATTAAAATGTATCTCTTGCTCATCAAAAAGCTTTTTATTTAACCTTTAGCCTTTCCTGTCTTTCCTCAGAGGAGAGATTAGTTGCTGATACATTTAGAATTAGTGGAAAAGGGCAAAAGAAAGGTCTAATAATGGTCATCCTCCCTCATATAATTGAAGGTCTCTTCCCCTCCCCGTAGCACCCCCCCCCCAAGGTAATAAAACAGCCACTCAGACAGCAAAATTGCAATGCTTACGATGCTTTAGGGGTTACTTAGAGTTTTATTTAACCCTTTGCTGCTGTTTTTTTTTTCTATGTGACCTTCAACCATTTTCCATAAACATTTTGTTATCCTCTATGTGAGATTGTACTCCACACCACAATTAGCAAGTGATAATAGCTGGACTCACTTGACATGTTCAGCAGTAATTCAGTGGATGAAGCCCCTCATTACAACTATAAAGATGACCTATAGCTTTAGTAAACCCTGAGAAGTACAGGCATTATACCATTTAACTAAGATGGTTGCTGCAACTTGAAACCCATACATCTCTATTTATTGCATACTGCTCCTTTCCAGTTTTTGCGATAGCACCCATTTTTCCCCTTAGTGTTGCTGCAGCCTGTTTTGGAGATACATACACAATATTCTTTTTCATGAGTCTTGGCCTTTGTTCATTCTTATTTCGAGTATGATAAATTAAGAAGAACAATATTTTAGACTGAAAGGATCTGTTTTGCTCTTAAATATTGACACACATGACTGAAGTGTTGTTTTTTTTTCTTTTTTTTTCTTTTTAGTGGATTAATGCTCATGTTTGGTTTTCAGGAGCAAATGTGGGGAGGGTTGGTTGGCATAAAGAGGAAGTTATATCACTATATGGAAAAAAATAGAGGTATGATCTCTGAGAAAGTTATTTCTGCAAAAGAACAACAGATCTTCAAACTCCTTTGGTGAATTATTAGTTATCGTCTTGGTTTACTTAGGATTTTTTGTTTTTCTTTTGTTTTGTTTTGTTTTTTTAACAAGGAAGCTTTAAAGAAACAAAAATAAACAAAAGATAGCTACAGATTCTATACTCCTTGAGGTAGGGACTGGCTTTTTGTACTCTGTTTTATAAAGCAACTAGCACAGAGATGTCTTTGTGACTGACTGGGGCTTCTAGGCACTACCAAAATAAAACTGATAATAATACAGCTGGTATAGAACTGTATTGAAAGACATGCAGAAAAGTCAGTTGGGTCTCTTTTTGAAAAGGGAAGTGGTCTATTCTCCTTCTCTTCTGCTCCTCCTCCTTCCACTGCTCTAGGCTGTTTGCTCCGTTATGGAGCCTGTCTTATGACAGGAATGACACTTCCAAGGCACATGTCTTTGGAAATAAAATGCAGAACCACAAACAATAAAATCTTGAGTGTCAGGAGCAAACTCCATCAATTATGATCTGGATAATAGCTAGCAATGTGTTGCTTTTAAAAAGCATGCTCTGCAGATCAGAAATTGCTACACTTACATTTATGCAAAGAGAAAAGGAGGACTTGTGGCACCTTAGAGACTAACACATTTATTTGAGCATAAGCTTCCGTGAGCTACAGCTCACTTCATCGGATGTACTTATGTGCCTCTGCCCTAAAAACAAATTGTGTGCATGTCTCTTGAAAGACTCTTGAAAGAGCCGTGTAATTCCCACCTCCTTATTCTCACAGAAATTTTGGAATATGCTCTAGGAACATGGTATAGTGATGTGCTAGTGATCTAACTAAAGGACTTGGAGTTAGGAACTCTGAAATGCAGGATGAAATTTCAAGTGAATAATCTTTCATGCTGAAATTCCTCAGTTTTGGGATTCTCTAACATTGTCTCAATGTCACATTGCAGTCCCAACTAACCTGCAATATACACCAATAGCCTATTAGGGCCTGAACCAAAACCCATTAAAGTCCATGAGAATATTTTCCCAACGGACTTTTGGTCTGTCCATTAATGCCTACCTTGGAGTGGCTTATTGTTATATTTCCTAAAATGAGAGCCCTCTTTAACAAATTCCTGTACACAGAATTTATCTAATGAAAGAATAGAAATTTGTCACAGTGACTGAGATCATACATTATACAGCTTATTGTACTATAAGGTAATTTGCATATCTTTAAGTATCTGAAAAATAATTCAAGTTTGGGTAACTGTATTCCTCCCATCTTAATACCCCTGACATTCCTTTTCCAAATGTGTTTGCTTAAATAAGCATACCTAAAATATATTGTGAAATCCCAAAATAAAACAATACTAATGCTTAGTTGAAATCCTTCAGTCTCCCATTTATGATATCGTTTATTAAAATTTAGGAGGAGCAAGAAATACGACCCTCCCTTAAAGGAACAAAAAGACACCTTTCCTCTCCTCTGTCAATGAGGTGATTTGAACTGCTTCAAAGACTACATGGCTTTCAGTGTTTCTTTACCTTCCATGGTATCAGAGGAGCATGAACCCTGACCACACATAAAGTCCCATTTAATGGTGTGATAGCATTAAAAATTCATCCTTGCCAACTATTACCACAAGGTTATCACAGATATTTCCTTTTATAAGTATAGGAGAAAGCATGGTAATCTCAGATACCACTGTGAACTAAATGATGATTGTTTTAATAATGACTTACAGTTCTCCATTTACTATATCATTTATTTAATCTATATATTTTTAAAAGATTAGCATATTTATATCCAGAAAGTGTCTTACACCTTAAATGTTCCTGAATTGTCTCTGAGTTGATAGGTATGTTCCAATCGAATACAACTATGTATTTTCTTATACCGTTCTGACACAGAAAATGTCAATCTCTTTATCCAGTGCCTCATTCCCTGTAATTTCAATTTTATGCAGAGCTCTTCTTCACTTCCTGTTCTAAACTTGTCTGTCATGTAGTGTTGTTGAGCACTGAACAAGTTGCCACTTCCTACACTAGATGTGGGTAAATGATGAAGAGGTGAAGTGATATCTGTAGGCTGTGTATGTGAAAAGAGAGACAGACACAAACACACACATATTCATATTGTGGGGCCATACATTATAAAAGGAGGTAGGGCTATTTATTATTGTTGTTAATAAAATAACTATTTTAGAGATAATAGAAAGAAGTAGATTAGAAAAGTACATTTAGGAAAATTCAGCCCTACAGTATCTCCTTGTTAACTGTATTGACTTCAATGGAGTTATGCAGATGGGCTACTGAGAGTAAAATTTGACCCTTGAATGGCAGAATAACCCCTAGTAAGTTATAGTAGTTGGAGGCAAGGCACCTAAACAACTTTCAGTGTGTGTATTTCAGGACTGAATGAATCTCCAGAACGTCTTTGTGAAGTCATGTGACACATCACAAATTAGTCATAAACACGCCTCATATTTCTCTCTCTATCACAGCATCTTGTAATAGTGACCATTGCTATTCACTACATAGCTGAGGTTGCTGATGTGCAAATCTTAACTTTTGGTGCCCTATCTGGCTGACTTAAGTGCTTAAGGATAGCACTGGGCCTGGATGGAAATGTACTACTCAAAAAGCCAAAGGGGGAAAAAAGTCCTATACTGAGCCTCACAAAATCAAACAAGTTCATAGGGAATTTAGGAAGACTAAGAAATACCACCCTCTCTTAAAAGTAGAAAGAGTGGTTCCCCCCACCCCGGTCCTCCTTTCA